>NC_042999.1:171905676-171930676 GCF_006345805.1 Octopus sinensis
TGATTATGTGTATATGTTATGGTCGAATGTGCATCATGTATCCTTCACGTACACACATACTCACAAAAACACACATGCACGCAACACAAGCACACACACACAAAACACAAACATGCTCACACACAAACACCTACATACAGAAAGCCGGTTGCATTCGTAATAATGAAATCGTAAACGTAGGTATACATTTAACTTAAACTTCCTAAGTCTGCGCAAAAACTAAAAGAAACATACGCTTATCCAAAATTATTGCAATATTAGAAAATATAGGGTAAACAAGACACACAAACGTGAAGAAGAAATATTCATACACAGATTTTAGCATTATATGATAATATATAAACATATATCCTTTGGTAAAAAATACATGTGTGTGTGTGTGTCTCTGTGTCTATGTGTTTGTGTCTATGTATCTGTGTGTGTGTGTGTATTTCTATGTGTGTATATGTATGTGTCTATGTTTGCGTATGTGATAAGAATACACAATGAGATGTCGGGAAAAGAAACAAAGCACGTCGCCTGACAGAATTCTTTAACAAACTGTGAAAAAGTTCCTCACGTAAATTACTCCCTTCCTTTTGCCCATATCCAAAGTATATAGGAAACATGCGGACATTCTTTTCTCGCTCATAGCTTCGTTTTGCAGCACCTAAGTGTATTTCAGTTATACTAGTTCCTATTGTGTCACATATAAAGGTATATACATTAATTAATTGCATGCTATCAGCAGCATAACTGTGCAAATTGAGTTATCCACTATAGTACTAGCCCGCCTTCTAACTGCTCCCTGAGGAGTTGTCAAGAAATCATGAAGTTATGCGTCAACAGAATACTCTGTCGATTACAACATATGAAACATCATAGAAAGAATCTGTTTACATTCATACTTGTTCTAAGTTATGCGTTGTGACATTTACATGGATATATATATATATATATATATATATATATATACACACATATATTGAATAAAATGGTAAGGCAACTTAGGAATGAAAGATACCTCGATATTATGATAACAGAGGAGTTTATCTGTAAATGTAATATGTGGTAATTATTCGGTAGCCATGATTAAACTCCGAGTTTCGGATGCCGAGGTGGAAATCCGCGCCTCCATCTCTCCAGTTATCCGGGAATCGGAAAAATACTATGAAAAATGACCATTATACAAAGGGAAATTACTGTGTGATTGACCGCTATTAAGACAAGAGAGCTATTTCAATGACCGCTAAGCGAGGGGAGGGAGTAAAAGTAAGGGGATAAAAAAGTTCATAGTACTCACGTAAGCGCGCATGTTTATACCTACACATGTGCGCCCGGATACCGCGTGCGTGCTCCTAAAAGTATATATTCATTCACCCTCACTTGAAACGTACAGATCCTCACCCGCACCATTCGCCAAATATACATGTATATAAATATATTTATATACTTGCACCATGACCCGGTGTTGCCAGGTCATAGTGCTAGTGCATGCATATACAGCTGCGTGCGTGCGCATATACACGCGAGTACTGTCCAAATCTCCCACCAATCACATACAAATAGCTGGCATTCAATTGGCGTATCAAGTTTCGGGTAGTTTTATTGGGTTTTGGATAGAAAATTCACAAAAAGTCACTTCTATTGATTTTTTAATGGCTTTGCTGGGTGACTAGGGAAATGTAAAGATGTACACAATCACCCTTGGACAGTTTTGAATGACCATAGAAAGTGCGACCCCTCTAACTGAAAAATTGTGGATTTGTATAAAGGACACACATAGTCAGACATTTTGCCGTTTATATATATATATATATATATATATATATCCAAACCCCACACACACGCGTGCATCATAAAGATTCATACACACGTCTATATACGCACATACCCGTATGTACGCTCATACCCGTATGCACGTACACACAGACGCCTATATATGCACATACGCATATAGACGTGTTCGGGTATGTGCGTATATATGCGTGTGTGCGTGCGTGCATATGGGTTTGTGCGCATATAGACGTGGTATACTCCCTTACACATTTTTTCTGTATTGTTACCTTTAGACCTGTTTTTTTGTGCTTGTGCGTATATAGACGTGTGTATGAATCTTTATGTTGCGCGTGTGTGTCTGTGGGTTTGTATGCGTAAATCACGCTCTTATATATGTTTCTTACGTTCGACTTCTCTGTCTCCTATTCTATGTCAAAGACGGAAGTCCGTAGCTGGAGAGGATGCAAACAAACACGTTACTTGTGTGCTTTCTTGCCTGGAATGCGTAGTACCGTTTCATTTGCAGTTTCAGCTATTAGTATGTCTGTAGAAAATCTCAATTGAAAAAAAATTTTCATCAGTGTCTGAAAGTTATATTCTGTTGAATTTATTCAAGTGTAATGCTGTGAGAGCTTGGAGTTGGTAAATAAATTGGTAGGGCATTTATCAATATCAACGTCAATATATATATATATATATATATATATATATATATATATATATATATATAAATGGAGTTTAACGTAGGTATAATTCAAATACGTTTAGTTCCGACACATGTTTCGAAGATTTCACTGATATTATTCCAAAGGAATAAATGGTGTAAAGCATCTTCTCTTCAAGGAAGTGAAGAAATGAAACTCGTCAATAATACATTTTCACAGAAAATGATGAATATGTATATGTTAACATGTCTTATTGACGACTTTCATTTCTTCACTTCCCTGAAGAGATTACATTGCTTTACACCATTTATTCATTTGGAATAATATCAGTGAAATCTTCGAAACATGTGTCGGAAGTAAAAGTATTTGAATTATACCTGCGTCAAACTCCATTTATTTATTTATATATTATACAAAAATTCCACTTAAACCCGAAGTTTCTACCTTTAAAAACAAGGCGTTACAAACTTTTTACTTGTGTGATTTTTTGCTACCCTGGTAACTATTTATCTATTTTTTCCGTGTTAATTGTTAACAAGGGAAAAATACACTCATCTATCTATCTATCTATCTATCTATCTATCTATCTATCTATCTATCTATCTATCTACTTCTATCTATCTATCTATCTATCTAACTATCTATCTATCTATCTATCTATCTATCTATCTATCTATCTATCTATCTATTTATCTATCATCTATCTATCTATCTATCTATCTATCTATCTATCTATCTATCTATCTATCTATCTATATATATATATATTATATATATATATATATATAATATATATATATGTATATACATGTATACATACTAATAAATAGATGTGTATGCGTGTGGTGGGGGTATGTGTGTTGGTGCGTGTATGTTTGTGTGTGTGCTCGTGTTTGTATTTGGAATCTGCTAGAAAACTACGGTTGGTTTATTGGCGTTGTCGTCATCCAGCTGTTCGGCAAAAAAGGCCAAGAGAGTAAGTATTACGCTTAGAATGAAAAACAGAACTATAGGCGATTTGCTCGACTGACCCATTTAAGGTAGAGCTCTAACATACCTTCAGACTAATGATGAAACAAGTAAAATATGAAAGACAAAATAAAAATGTAATCCTTGTTAAGTTTGCATTCATAGTTAGAAACCAGACACATCAGTAGAAATATCATAAAAACGAAACATCAGTAGAAACAGTAATAGATTTTCTATGATAAAATGCTAACATATTAGCTGAAGTTTCAAAGTACAACATTCGTAAATATGGTGATGAGTACGTAGTTCTTTCGTTATAGACACACCAACATGGAATCGTAGATAAGCTACAGTGTGTTTTGTATTATGAAACGTTCTTCTATGAATGCATGAATCCAGCCAAACTTCGTTAATATTCAGAAAGAGAGTCGTACAAAAAGCATTAACAAACCTATTGAATATTTTCAAAGAAGAGGCAAGCAGTACTTTTACGACAAATTTCAAGAGAAAACAAAAATGGAACTGGCTGTGAATATAAAAATACATTGTTTGCTTCGTGTGATGTGTCTCTTTCACTAATAGAAAAGTGAAAACTACACACAGCACTGGAGGAACTAATTCTGCCTGCTGCCAAACCAATTGCCTCTCGAATGCATGGAAACAAAGTAGCATGGAATTATGAAACGATTATATTATCAAACCACATTGTGAAGCAGCAAAGAGAAGACGTCTGAGGACTTTCAAAATCAGTTACTGAAAATATGCTTCAATGAGAAAAACTATACTTTGCAATCAGATGAAAGCCTGGATATTTCTAACTGCACCGTTTTTGTAAGCTATGAATTACAAATGGTATGAATTCATATTTCATATGACAAGAATTTTATTGAATGTAGAGAAGAGTTTTGTTTTTATCTTACACTTCATTTCCAGTATATAAGCCTCAGTTGTTATTTTAACTATTTTGGAAATGAAAATTAAAATAAGTATTCTTAGTGTTCAAGAATTATTTCTCTTTTAATGCCAGGAATACATACAGGAATCAAGACAATTATTCTGGATAAAATTCCAAAGATGCATTGACAGCAGGAAGCTTGCCAGGAAAATTGAAGACGACATATAAGGGAGGCAGTGAAAGCGGTTAATCTTATAAAAGAGCTTATTTTAAAATCTCGTACTTTTAATGCATTTGTGAAGAGATAGACATAGCCCATGTACACCTAGTTTTACAGTTTCAACTGCGGTCAGTGTTGTGCAGTAACGTATTTTCATGTATGTGTTGAATGATAAGGCATTGTTTATTCTTTTCTACTCTAGGTACAAGGCCAGAAATTTTGGTGGACGGGGGCCAGCCGATTATATCGACCCCAGTACGCAACTGATACGTATTTATCGACCCCGAAAGGATGAAAGGCAAAGTGAACCTCGGCGGAATTTGAACTCAGTAGGTAGTGACAGACGAAATACCTATTTCTTTACTATCCACAAGGGACTAAACACAGAGGGGACAAATAAGGACAGACAAACGGATTAAGTCGATTACATCGAGCCCCAGCGCGTAACTGACACTTAGTTTATAGACCCCGAAAGGAGGAAAAGCAAAGTCGACCTCGACGGAATTTGATCTCAGAACGTTGCGGCAGACGAAATACAGCTAAGCATTTCGCCCGGCTTGCTAACCATTCTACCAGTGCGCCGCTTTTGAAACATTTTATCGTTAATGAAACAGTATTCTATTCTAGCGAGTGATTCAATGGGCTTTCGTGGCTAACTGAGGTGGCATAAATGCTTCATATCTTATGCATTCGAATTATTTAAATTTAATCCTAAAGAGATTTATATCGATTTATTTTAGTAAAGAAAAATTAGAAGCCATGAATATAAAATTAGATTTGTTGTTTGAGCGTGTGCAAAATGTGTGGTTTAATCATTTCTGAACACTGGCAGTTTACAGCATCATCTGAAGAAATGAGGACCCTTTTAGTTCATCTGCAAGGTTTAAAGATTTATATATTATTTTCCTGTACCACAGGCGATTATTCCAAGAAAGTGTAAAAACTGTAAAACATTTTACTCCAAATGAAGAAAATATTCTCATGGAACTTTTATGTGACATTTCATTCAGTTAAAGTTTCAGTTGAAACACTTTAATAGAATTTTAATTACATGCGAATAATGAAAACCAAGAATTGGTATATAATGTTCTGAAATATTTACTACTGTTCGAAATTATATATTTAACTGATTTCTTCTTCAAATTGACTTAGTATGGATTTAGAATCCTGACGTAGTGTCAACAAGATATCATCAATCGTATCATTAAACAAATAATTAATTTTCATAATTGCCATTTATAAAATTGCGTATATCATTGTATATATTTTAAAATTAGACTGTGAACATGGAAAATAAATTGACTATTAGTTAATAGAATCAATTTACTCAGCATACATATATTTAACAAATATTTCATCGGTAAGGCAATCCATGTCAATAATTAGAAACGAAAATACTATAAAACACTACAGTTACATCCCCACGTCATAAGATAATAGTTACACGGAAACTATATACATATACGCACACACACACATGTACGTACATGTGTTCGTGAGTATGTGTGTATGTGTATGTGTGTGTGTGTGTGTGTGTGTGTGAGACGAAGCTGAATAAAATGCGTAATGCCATAAAATTGGACATTATTTAAATTATAACTATTAATTAACATATCAAATTATATTAAGGGGTCAAGCAAAGATCAGGCGTGTTAGAAGCTTTAGACACCAAATAGTTCTAGAAAAGAGTATCAAGGAAAAGTAATATACGTGAGGTACAATAAGAATAGCGTTATTGGCAATTTTAAATTATGTGTTACTATATTACTTAATATTATATTACTTTATTAATATATCTAATTCCTACTAAATAAACTGAAAATGTTGATTTTATGATTGCGACTAATTATGATTCTGTTTCTATTGTTTAATAACTTTTCCTTGGATAATAATGTTGGGAGAGATTCCTGTGTGGATAGTCGATATTCCTATCTTTCAAATCTGTATGATCATGCAGTATCTATTCAAACACCAAATATGCTTTGAAAACGATGTCAAATGCATCGTCATGATAAATGAATTGAGGCTTGTGCATTCAGTAACTATTTTTGAAGAGATTAGAAGTGCGATCCTATAGTATTTAATGTCATTAAAGTACGTGCACCATATTTTCTTTGTCCAATGTCCTAAAAGAGTAATACTTTAGCTCTTCTTTCACAATAATTCAAGTCTAGAACTATGATGATATTGTACTCCCCAGCTCCCAATATACTTATTGGCGCTCCTATCTTGTTTGATTGCATAGGAGTGCTGTTATTCACATGTTTACATTTGTCTGTTCTCGTGAAGGTAATACACATTTCTGTACCTGTAACACTGTAACTATGTTCAATATAGGCGCAGGTGTGGCTGTGTGGTAAGTAGCTTGCTTACCAACCACATGGTTCCGGGTTCAGTCCCACTGCGTGGCATCTTGGGCAAGTGTCTTCTGCTATAGCCCCGGGCCGACCAATGCCTTGTGAGTGGATTTGGCAGACGGAAATTGAAAGAAGCCTGTCGTATATATGTATATATATATATATATATATATGTGTGTGTATATGTGTGTGTCTGTGTTTGTCCCCCTAGCATTGCTTGACAACCGATGCTGGTGTGTTTACGTCCCCGTCACTTAGCGGTTCAGCAAAAGAGACCGATAGAATAAGTACTGGGCTTACAAAGAATAAGTCCCGGGGTCGATTTGCTCGACTAAAGGCGGTGCTCCAGCATGGCCGCAGTCAAAATACTGAAACAAGTAAAAGAGTAAAAAAGTAAATATATGGGAAATAATTGTCATTTTCCATTTCAAGAAAGTCGCTGTTGTTTTCGTCATCATCACTGTCATCATCATCATCTTCGTCATCGTCGTCGTTGTCGTCGCCGTCATCATCATCCTCATCATCGTCGTCAGTAGTTGTAGTAGGCACATGCATCACAATCATATGTGCGCGACATGGTGATTCCATATCGAGATAAACAGCACATGACCTTGCAGGTGGGGCCCACTTAGAATTTTCTTCTGGTCGAGTAGCCCGTCCCGCTCAAAAGGTCCCTGAATAAGGGTTGTTTAAGGATGTTGAACGAAACACCCATGTTCCCAGAGGTAACTTATTCAAACATCAAAGAATTCCTCTCAACACATGTCTAAGATGCTCCTCCACTACTTCTGCTCGTGATCAGAGATGCACATATCGTCAGCCACTAAATGAGATGCCCAATAGGTTAAGGTCAGACAACTGACAAGCAAATCTGTGGCATCGAGCAGAATATTTGCTGTAGCCCACCATTTATACCAGGACAAAACGATTATCATGGAAGTTATTTCAATTTCTTCACCACAACAATGTCAGGTTTCGGTGTCCCACAAGATTTTGCCGTCTTCATTCTCAGTATCTGATTCTGATATTTAGTAAAACCATATCTTTGCTCTTAGTAGGCCGTATTTTTCACAAAGCTCCCAGGGGATCACTCTTTTCTCATTATCTTGTCGTTTTTGCATTCGCGTTGTGCCAATTTCGAGCATTGTTATATGCTTTATCATTTTACATATCTCACCACACATTCTGCGTTTGTCGCTCTCAGTTGTCAATTCTCCCTTTTCACATATTTCGTCCCTAACGCTTGCTCTTGTGTCGCGCGTATAAGTGCTTCTCTCTCTAATTTCAGGTCACACCTCTGCTTTCGTAACCAGCGGTCTTCTTTATCTGTCTTGGTTGGTGTCCGTATCTCTTGGCACCTGACTGAACATTTTTTTCTTTCTTTTACCATTTATTTTCCTCTTAGTTTTTTCTAATTATTATTTATCTTTTCCTCTTAGGATTTGTTGTAAATCTGAACGACTTGCATGCACAGCGCATTTGCTACAAAGCAGCCTACAAAACCATGCTCTCTGTTATTTTTCATCATCAATATGTAATTGATGATACTAGACGTGCCAAGTAGACAAACATTGTGCAATAGCATTACTAGGCACTCTATTCCTGTTTCCTTTATATTTCTCTTGATGCTTACTACTACTACTACTACTACTACTACTACTACTACTACTACTACTACTACTTCTACTGCTACTGCTGCTGTTGCTGCTGCTGCTACTGCTGTTGTTATTGTTGTTGTTGTTATTGATGTTTTTATTGCTGTTCTTATTGTTACTATAATTATTAACTGTCTGAATAATTTTATCGGTTACTTCAAAAGGGGAGTGGTTTATCGGGTCAAAGATAATTAGTTTCAGAGACTTCGATAGATGTGACGGATGGTAATGTCGATTATGCAAATATAAATCGTTTAAATAATACTAGCAGACGATAAACTTTTAAACAAAAGAAACGCAGTCCTAATTAGTTGCAATCTAAAATTCTTCAAAACTTCCCCGTTTACAAAGTTCAAAGTGAGCTTATAAATAAGGTATTGAAACGTTACTCACTCAGTTGATATTTAGTTTACATTTGGCATTTGATCATCATGTTTCGAATTAATGTGACCTATTTAACTAGTTTCTTTATACATCTTATTCTTCATACTATTCACGCTAGGCCAGTGGTAATGGAAATTTCAAATAATTCTGATCACCCTTTGATATTATTAATTATCGATAAATTTTTGGAAAGTTTTCGAATTGAAAAGCCAGTATTTAATTTACTGCCAAGGAGCTGCGCTTGCGCGGTAGATTTGGAAAATTAGAATGTATAAGCACGAGGTATATAGTGGATTGTCTCGTGTATATATATATAATCTAAAGTGTACCTGCTGAAGAACACTTCGCCTAGCAAATTATTTTATTTGCTAAAAAACGTCTGAAACCATTGGTCCAGGAGTTAGATGGTAAATGTTTTTATTTTTCATTCCCTTCGAAATTTTATTCCTAATAGTGGTTTGTAATTTTACTGTCCTCTCTTGCGTGCAAGGAATCCTATGATGGATACCTCTTGTGTGTTTAAATATACACCGTATTTGAATAAATAACATATAGTCTATTGACTAAATGTTTACAAGCTAGGCCACTGATAATGGAAATTTCAAATATTTCTGATTACCCTTTGATATTATTAATGATATATATATATATATATATATATATATAGAATGTCTGCATTTTTAGAGATGTGCTATACTCTGAGGACAAATGTAGATATAAACGTTTATCGTTCCGTATATGTGTGCGTGCGTGCGTGTATATTTTTATACATTTATACATACATATATATATCCGTGTATCTCAATGTTTGTATGTAGATAATTGATCAAAATATTCAATTTTATTCTACTCTTTGTCGGATTTACTTTGTCATTTTTTCTATGTTCTATTCATATATTTTACTTCTCTTTATATTGCTTATACGATCGATGTATGTTCAATATGCATCCTATTCTCATGACTATTATAAGTTATTCGTCAATCTATTTAAGCTAAGTAAATTTTCAAATTGAGCTCCCTTTAAAGTGATTCACTTTGGCACTATAATTACGTTTACTTCACTCAACCTTCTCAATCTATTTACTTCATTTAACCTAGTATAAATTCTGCCAATATACAATCATTTTTCGCTACTAACGTCACATGAATGTAATGAGTTTAATTAATCCTTATGTAATAATCATAGTAAAATGTGTTTATAACATAAATTTGACATAAATATTCCATTACATTGTTATATTGTCTTCTCATGTGTGCATACAGATATATGTCTTAATCGTCGAAGGAATTTATATAAAACGATATGAAGCAAAATACAGTTCACACTACGAACGGGACTTTTCACTCCAATATTTATATGTTACTAGCAGTATCGCCCGGCGTTGCTCGGGTTTGTAAAGGAAATAACTATATAAGCATTTTTAGAGAGTTACTTCCTTTATAGATGCCAATTCGGGCTTTTTTAGCCATTTCTGTTTTGGTGTCTTCAAGCCATGAAGTCGTTGTTCTAAAAGAACGCTGGTCTCCTTGACAACGCATTACGACGTTGATTTCCTTAAACTCCCTTCCCCACAGCTTCACGAGGGAGGGAAGAAGGGGGAGAAGCAAACACAGGTGCAGGTGTTGAGCGTGGACGCCAACTCCGCCGCCATCGACACACGAAACATTATGCATTAAAATGGAATAAAAAATGATGTTAAATTATTTTTAAAATCGTAGACTCATCGTAGACGCGCGCTAATGCTCAGACGGGCTCGATATTAATCACGACTATAAGATACCCGAATTTGGTTAAACTGCACCGCAAAATGTGGGAGGAGTTAGGAATCTAAATCGTAGGAGACAGACACTCACACAACTACAGTTTTATATATATAGATTACTAGCAGTATCGCCGGCGTTGCTCGGGTTTGTAAGGGAAATAACTATATAAGCATTTTTAGAGAGTTACTTCCCTTATAAATTCGGGCTTTCTTAGCCATTTTTGTTTTGGTGTCTTCAAGCCATGAAGTCGTTGTTCTAAAAGAACGCTGGTTTCCTTCACAACGCATTACGACGTTGATTTCTTTACACTCCCTTCCCCACAGCTTCACGAGGGAGGGAAGGGGGAGAAGCAAACAGGTGCAGCTGTGAGCGTGGACGCCAACTCCGCCGCCATCGACATACGATGCATTTTATGCATTAAAATGGAATAAAAAATGATGTTAAATTATTTTTAAAATCGTAGACTCATCGTTGACGCGCGCTAATAGTCAGACGGGCTCGATATGAATCACGACTATAAGATACCCGAATTTGGTTAAACTGCACCGCAAAATGTGGGAGGAGTTAGGAATCTAAATCGAAGGGGACAGACATTCACACAACTAGAGTTTTATATATATAGATTTATATAGCCTTATGCAATGTGCTTTGAGGTGGTCTATTTCTAAGAAGAGTTATTTATTATTTTTATTTTATCTAGTTTCAGCTCACGAGCTGTGGCCATGCTGGGGCACCGCCATTTGGTGTTGCTACATGATTTTACTTCACGAGAGCTTTTTAGCAATTGCCATTTGGTGCATGAGAGAGTTCGATGCAGCTGCCCTCATCTGCACCTCCTGCCGTGAAGTTGGTTATTTTACGAGCATTCGCAATTTATGAAATTCTAATAATGTTTGTAATTTTTTTCTTTATAGTTTTTCGCATCCACCAACTTAGCCTACGATGGAATTTGTAAATATATGTGTAAATTACATCTCTTTAGTTGGTATTTTCCTGAGATGCCACAAGCGGATCTCACTCAGTGTAGCAAAATACTAACTCCATCAAAATCAAAATAGTGTGAACACGCGCGCGTGTACATATATATATATATATATATATATATATATAAGTGTGTGTGTCTGTGTGTCTGTGTACACAAACATACATACACACACATTCACACACACACACACATATACAGTAATTATCTGCATATTAATCTGTCGCAAACTATGTCCTAAACATTAGAGGCGTTTTCACATGCAAGAGAACTCCAATGGGGTTCATATGTTCTCATGTCACTCTTCATGAGAATTATTACTAGCCAAAATAAATACAATAAAATGAATTCACCGTTGACTTATGCCTTTGAATATTAATAGCGTCACGAAGAATCTATCCATTGATCTCGAACATGAGCGGAATTTTAGATTTTACTATCATATAAAACGTAGCCGTTTACCATATTTTCTTTTATATTAGTATATGTTTATAATAAATTAGGAATTATTTATATTTATATTCAAGAATTAATAATGTACTAACATTTTTATTTATTATAGGGAAACCTCCATGAAACACATGCATATACCGTGTATATGTATTTAAATATATGAGTTTGTGTGATCTTTTTGTGAATGATGAACTAAAGGCCTGAATTCTGGCAATGTGCCTAATTAGAAAAGCACATTATTTTCACCATTGTCGCGAGCATAGTTCGTTATTGCTCATTTGTTAAGCAGGGGAACTCACCTTTTATAATGAACACGGCCTGTTACTGATTAAACTTATGAAAACCCACTTACATATACAATATGCAGAGACAGATATTCGCTACTCTGAACTAAACAATCTGCTGTTAATATATTATATTTAAATGCATTGATGACTCGTGAAGATCCACACTACCTTATATTAACAATGAAAACATCCATTCGTATACAACATACGTTTTTTTTACCCAGTGAACCATTTTATGATCCAAAATACAAATAGTAATACCATTGCACCTTAAGTCATAATAGTTCAACATTAAAATGAGTACCACACGTTAATTTATGAAATAGTAATATGTTTTATCTTTATTCATCTCATATTTACATTAGCTTTCTTACAACATACGAATTAATATTGTACACTACACATATCTCTTACATATATCTTAAGAGATATTTCAATATCTCTTATGGTTTTCTATATTTCTATCATTCTTTCATACCGCTGTATGTATTTAAATAAATATTTGATACATTATGTTCTAACATGTTTTCTGATGTCTTAAATTCCATAATTTCAGTTTATACATTGAAGTGCTTATTTTACAATTTTACTGCTCCGCTAATTAAGCAAACTTTCTGATTACTGATTGTGGTTTGTCCTCAGAATTATTACGTACTGATTATCTTTTCTTGTAATATACGAGAAGATATATTATTATATGCCCATGGAAAATAATAAGATTTTTAAAATTTTAAGTCACGTACCAATCACCAGATGTATTATTATTGGTCTTATATAAATTCACTCCCAATATTTTAACTTATTTACTTATAACCATTTCTATCAAACAATCTGTTTAATTTACTTGCAAAATCAGTTTACTACCTGTTCTGATGATGATTTTAGAGGGTGACAATGTATCTTTTTAAATTCTGGTTCAACGGGGCTTTTGTACAATTTCAGTCGCTTATGTTGTTATTCAATTACGTTTATCTACTTATGACTTAAATATAATTATACCTTTACTGTTATATGTACACAAAATGAAATGTCTATATATTCCATATGGCTCTACGTAGTTTGTTTACAATTCTACTCGCTGTTTTTATTATTTAATTACGCATCATCTACTTTGTCTCACCCCAAATTATCTTTAATTCTATTTAATGATTAATGTTCACCTGCCAGGATTAACCCCTACACATCCAATGACATTAGACACAGCCTCTTTAAAATAAACAACTACTGATGTTAAAAAAGGAATTCCAAATTTTTTCTGTGTTACGTACACAATTATTGAGTTTTCAATTGAAATGTGCACATGTGACTTTTGTTACTCTAATGAATAATCTATTTCTGTATTCATACATACATTCAAATATATATTCATACATTTATACATACGTACATATATTCATATGTATATATATATATATAAATAGACATATATACGCATATGCGTATATGTAAATATAGTAGTAGTAGTAGTAGTAGTAGTAGTAGTAGTAGTAGTAGTAGTAGTAGTAGTAGTAGTATCATAATTGAGACGTAAATCAGTTTGATATGGCCGAATACACAGCTAGAGCCGTTTCAATATGGCTCCTGGAAACTGGGCAACGTAGTTAAAATGTTATGAAAATGATATCAAAATATCAACGACAACATATACATCAAAATAAGGATTCCAGCATTGATCTTTGGAGTGCCTGGCTGGCCAGGAATTTTGTTGTCTCTTCCGGTCTTTATAGTATATCAAGAGACTAAATCAATATCGATAGCCGGAAACGGTGTATATATATATATATATATATATATATATATATATGTGTGTGTGTGTGTGTGTGTGTGTGTGTGTGTGTGTGGTGTGTGTGTGTGTGTTTGTGTGTGCGTGTGCGTATGATCGTACGCCCGTACACATTTGTCAACCGCGCATGAGTGTATGTGCGTGTATATACACACACATTTTTGCTTCTATACGTGGTTTAATCCATAAGTATCTGGACTGTTGCCATCGTAACAAAGATAAAGCGAGTAGCGTGAAACCGCTTAGCAAATAATGATCGTGAAATCTGCTGTGCATGCGCTCTAAATTGTAATGTTCTAGCATACATCTGCTGTTTACAGCAGTGCTTCGAAGGAAGGTGTGTAGCATGTGATCGCCGCGTTAAACATGACAGAGAGAGATGAACAGGGAATCTTAATCAAATTTTACCAAAAGCTTGGCGATACCTACTCAGCAGCCTACGCAAAGTTTTCAAACACTTTTCATCATTCTCGACGCAATTAAAGAGATCAACTGAAACGTGAGTGTCTTTTTGGTCAGCTTAAAAGCAGTTTAGGGCACAAATTTGACAGACATGCATCTCATACCCAAATCTTCATTGATAATGGACTGAACCGTAACTAATCATCACGTCCTCTGATAATTCACGGATGGTAATTCAACGATTTTCCCCTCATAACAGCACGCACATTTGCGTGCAGCTGTCTTTCGCTCAGTTCTGCTGGTTGCAGGTCTCCCTGAATGGTCGTGAATATCGACATTTTTTCAGATAACTTGGAAACATCTTAACTACTCGTACATCAGTGTGCGGCTCAAACATTCCTCTCCATACATTTTCTGCAAATTTGTGAAGACCTCTGAGCAGGTGTCGGCATAACAACTTCCTCTGTCTTGGTCAATGCGCGCTATACACCTTCTTTCCAAGCACTGCTGGAAACAGCGGAAGTGAGCTAGAACGTTAACTGTGAGTGCACATGCACAACAGAGTTAAATGTCAATCATTTCCAAGTGGCTTGCTTCATTCTGCGTGCTTTATATTCGTTACTAAGGCAACAGACCTCATGTATATTAATATATATAACATAAAAAATAAATGCGCCCTTTTTAAAATCTAGCCAGGCTCATGGGCCCGTTTTCCCGGATTCAATGTATATTTTCACATGTATTTTAGTTAGAATTTTGCTTGTTTTTTTTATATTAATGCTATTGTTAGGTGTTCCAGTATTATGAGTATTACATATACACCTATTAGTCCGTGTGGGAAGATGAATGGAGGCGTATCGTCGCCAACACTACTGATTACTCAAAACACTATGATGTTGACTGAATGTTTGATTTTTATCACTCTCGATACATGTCCTCAGATTGCATTGACCTCAGATTGACAGTCAGACACTCTGAAATGTTCATATTGGAACTTCCGGCGCGTATGCCAAGCAGTACAGCATGTTGTTTCCAAATTTCTGGCAGAGTGAACTGCGTAATAGTGCTGTTTTTTTCATAGATGGTGCCAAACTGACCCTTCTATACTGGACAGTCGACAAATCAAAAACAATCAATGCGCGTGCATAAAATTAAAAATATAAATTTACCACAATTTACCCATCTAACCCTGTATATATATATATATATATATATATATATTTGTGTGTGTGTGTGTGTGTATGTTTATTTATGTATATGTATATATATATATATTATATAGAGGGTACTATTATTCATAGGTACCGCACGCTAGGAGGGACTCTTGCAGTCAGAACTACTAAAATAAAAAAATTGTACCAAATGCAAAACTTCAAAGCAAGTCATTTAAAAACAGAAGTTACATATCACCTGTGATTTCGCAATCAATGCAGAATATGCATTATATGCTCTTCAGTGCAACGAACTCAAGACATGTAAGGAAACAACACAATATAGCATACCCGACAGCCAACCGTAGAATTCGTCGTAGCATGTACGAATGTTTATCTTTACATATCTATGAAAATGGCGGGCTTATTCGCAATGCATTTCGGTAACATTTTAGTAGTTCTGACTGCAAGAGTCCCTCCTAGCGTGCGGTACCTATGAATAATAGTACCCTCTATATAATATATATAAAAAAAATATTTTCAAAGTGGAAAAATTTACAGATTTTTTCTCTTACGAGGTTTTTCACGCTAACTACTGATAATTTCTTATAAAGATTTTATCCTTAATTTTAAATATATATATATATATATATATATATATATATAGTTGCCTGTAATCATTTTCAAAACGATTTTTATTTTAGGACACTGACCTGATGTCAATAAGTTGAAAGCGATAGAATTGGTTTCCCATCTATTACATCTGTACGTTAATGAACACCAGCAGTGTGTTGGGGCAGAGTTTTTGTCCCTAATTGGATCCCTAGTGGCGAGTGGAATGTTCATTACAGTCCGTCGCATTATTTGGTCAAGTAGTCGTGGGCATGGATATGTTTATCTGAAATTGAAATGTTTTATGAAAGTAAAATCCCACATCATGTTACCAAGTTACCAGGCTAGGGCTGATAGCTAGTCTTACTAGAACGGTTCGTCTATTTCATTTCCTATCATAAGGATTAGTCGTATCTTATTAGTTAGAGGCACTGTCGTTGCACTTTTAACTATGTGTTTTTTATGTGATAGCCTTCTCAAATGATCGTAATCAAATGCGACTTATGAATGCGTATATTGTAGGATAGATTCATGAATGAATAACACTGTACAGTCTATTTCGTCCAGTAGATTGTAGAGTGTAGACACTGAGGGCCATAGTTTAAAATTTGGTACAACCAATACCATCTGTTCGTGACATCAAATTATCTTACTATAGAGTCCGACTTGTGAGTAATCTGTTGCGAATAATGACTGCAGTGTTCCTGTCAAAAGTAAAATGTCCACTTTAAACTAATCTTCAGCTCCCAATCTGTTGTTTGATGCCTAACAATATGGATTTTATTACTGTATAATTCTTTTTCCGACTTTAGTCACAAATATTTTAAATTTTATTTGAATATTAAAATTGTACGCTCAATTTGGTGCGTGTATGAAGTATCAGGGAATCTTCCGACTTAGTTTCAGTTACTGGGCAAAACACACCTGTGTAATAGCTGAATTCATCAATATATTCTGTGGAGTATGAAGGATACAGACACGATAAGCAGTGTTATTATCGGGAAACTGACGTGTAAATGATATCTAATAATAATGAATAGAATTTTGTTTCGCTATGGAAATTACACACATTCGGTTACATTTTTAACCTGGAGAATATTTGCCCTCTAGCCAGGAATATATTTTGAAGCATGAAATCAACTTGAAAGAATTAATAAGAAAGTGAACTTTTATATTTATTTAGGCTTACTGACTGAATGGTTTTGTCAGCAGATTAATGAGTATTAACCTGCACTAGTCCATTTGCCATTGAATTATAAACGCTAAACTACATCAGAACCAGTTCAGCAGCAAGTAATATTTTCTATCAATCATTAACAACGGGAAGTTGTAACCAAGCAGTAGGTTGGGCTTGATGGAGATTATCTCTACTCATCAACGCTTGCACACAAAGCAGCAAACTAACAACATGAATAATTCACACAATGCAGCTTTCGTTTCTATATAGCAATTGTCATTAAGTTAACCATTGCTCTATGATTTCAGTATGTAATTTTTTCTTTTTTCATTCTTATCCTGTTGCAAACACGGTTGTATTTTCTTTTCATTTATTTAGCATTATATCGATTTCTTATGAGTAAAGTAAACAATATATTTTATAGGAAAGGTATCGTATTATATATCAAAATGTCATCGGGAGATTATTAGGAATTATTCTATCGATTTATGTTGGCAACATATAAAATTATGAGAGATCTCACCTAAAACGAAAACGGAGGGAAAATGATAACAGTCAACGTAGGTTAGCGGTCAAACTCTCAGCGATTTCTGTTGATACTGCTCCTTTTACAACTATTACTATTCATTTTGATATTGAACCAAAGATAACCCTTTGCTTGTATCAGACGTGATCTGCAGGACATAAATATATAAAAAACAAGCATGGACATTTTGAAAAAAGTTATGAAAATGGTTTAGACAGTCAAAGGGTTAAATTCCCTTCCGATAATATATGTTTAGTTGAAATTACCACACAACCGACTACTTCAAATAACTACATAAGTTGTACTTATGTTCTAAGAGGCATTCTAGTGAGAAATTTCTTCCCAAGCAACTCCATGCACGGTTTTCTGCTAACGTTAGCTATCCTTAAGTTCAATAGTGAATTATATGTGGTGCCCCGGATTAGTTAAATCAACGTTTTAATTGTATCCTTAATCTTTACAAGAGAGTCACAGAGCAAATATACCTTATGTGTGCATTCAGTGCACTATTTACAAATAGGGTAAGTCCCATATCTAATATAATGGGTAGGAAAGGTCTGGTATATGAGATTATCGATACAATCAATGAAAAAGAGACCACCATTAATGCAAAAAAAAACAAAGAATCTGAACACAAGCAAGGGAGATTACTCAATTACTAAAAACGAGGTAAAATATAAAATCTGCATTATATTGATACATATAGATATTAAGCCTAGTGCTGAAAGGAAAATTAATGCTTCGTATTAATTAGATGACTCAACAAAACATGCCCAACTCATGACAGCTGGAATTTGTCCTCTGAAGTTCTATCTCTCTCTCTCTCTCTCTCTTTATATATATATTGGGGTTGAATGACTTTAAAAAATGCAAACGCAGAACAGCTGTGTAAACAGGTATTGTAATCTAGAATGCCCATGCAGCTGAAATTTGGAAGACCCGATTGGTGAAATTATATCATGAGAAGTACATGATGAACAAAACGTCAGAAGGTATGAGAGGAGAGTATGTTTAATTAAGCATTTGCTATCCTTTTGTTTGCGATCATTTCGCAGCCTTCTCCATGTAGTAATAATTTCAGTGTGGTAGAAATTATGTTTATATGTTTGTATTAAGATACATGCATGGCCTTAAACAATACAATCATAAACTAACATCTCAGTGCAAATAAAAAAACTCTAGAGTAGAGTCGTTGGTGAAAACATATTGTTTTGGTCGAGTATTGAGCTAGAAGGATGTGGAATGGCGGTTAATTCTAAGGATGTCAATCGGTTAAGTAATCGTATTCTCTTTTTAATTAAATTATATTTTTTCTTATTTTTATAATGAATATATAGACAACTTGTCCCGCATTAAGATATATGTATATCAGAAGTTGAAATTTTTTTTATAAGCAAACAACAAACACTGTCTTCGCAAAACCCTATAAACTAATCAAATTGCTTATAGAACAATGAACAGCTAAATAGAAAGATATAAACATACAACCTATACTGAAATAGTTTCGTGAACATCGAAGCACCAGAGAAATACTTTTGTATAGTAACAAATCATGATATGCTTGCCTAATAGCCCCAAATGTATTGTGTAGCTTTGACCTTTACATCGTCAAAGCAAAAAAATTAAATACAATAATAGCAATAATAATAAAAATACTATAACACCGTGTGTCACATTAACAAATGAGAAACACTACATACTTGTTTACAAATTTCTACATTGCATCAATAAATTCTAAGCAACAACAACCCCAAATTTAATCAATCAAAATGTTTTCAAAATGATCCTTGTATAAGAAGCGGCCATAAAATCCGATTACCAAGTAACTGAAACCCACATAACCACAGGTGAAGACCATATGAAGGTAGGACAAACTCTAATTGAATCGCAGTCTAGCGATGGCTCACCTGGACGAATATACATATGTGTGTTTGTGTGTGCGTGTGTGTTTCTGCCTGTCTGTCTGTGTATGTTCATATGTATATATATATATATTATATATATATATATATATATATATATACAAAACTAAGAGGAATGACCATTAAAGTGGACATCCTATATGCTAAACATAGACGTCAAATCGCCATTACCACGAAGAATGTGTTCTCAAGAACACATTCTTCGTGGTAATGGCGATTTGACGTCTATGCTTAGCATATAAGATGTCCACAAATCGCCATTGCTACGAAGAATGTGTTCTCAAGAACACATTCTTCGTGGTAATGGCGATTTGATGTCTACGTTTAGCGTATAGGATGTCCACTTTAGTGGTCATTCCTCTTACTTTTGTATGTAACACAATTTTTAATCTTCGGATTTTTAAATATGCTAAGCCACTGTTTTTAATTGATTAACATAAATTTCTATCCTTATTATTTAATTATATATATATATATATATATATATATATATATAATGTAACATATGGTTTCGTAGAGTCGTGTGTCTACCACGGGAATCTCTTCTAGGGGAATCGGCTATCAGATCACATAATGATTCAAGACATATGATTTTAATACACAGTTCCATGCAGCTGAAATCCACGAGATCTGATCGATGAGGTTATTTATTGAGGTGTATATAAACAATAAATGTCAGGAAGTTAGACAGCTGAATGTTTATATTCAACCACTTGTCTTCCTTCCGGTTACAGCTGTTTCGCCCCTTCTTTATTGTATATGTCCGTTCTAATACGCACGCTCGCATTATAGAACACAACACAATAGGTGAAGCATTGTGATGGACATAATATCCTGGTGATCTGATAAGCCAGCTTTCTTTATCTACATTGTTTTGCGAATTTGTAACGTACCGAGTAATGTGTAGCATGTATATTTATGCAGACATATAAACGTAATTTATTGTACACTAAAATAATTATTACTTAAAGTAAGCTGTGAACCGACCGGAATCTTAAGGATGAGAGGTGGTTAAATACATGCTAGAAGGTGCTGAAAAGATCCTGGCTTTAAGTGTGTAGCGAAAGAACAGGATGAGCTCTTTTATAGAGCTTAGTAAAAGTGAAGGGCCATTGCAATAAGTGTATGAAGCTGAGAGAGGAATATGTCGAATAAAATCCAAAGTAACTGACCCTCCTGCATTTTCTTTTACCCAAAGCCAGGAACTTTTCAAACATATGTTTGTATGTGTTTAGTGTTTGCCTGTATATAATTATACACACGTATAGGCGCTGGAGTGGCTATGTGGTAAGAAGTTTGATTCCCACCCACATGGTTCAGGGTTCAGTTCCACAACGTGACACCTTGGGCAAGTGTATTCTCATGTAGCCTCTTGCAGACCAAAGCCTTGTGAGAGGATTTGGAAGACAGAAACTGAAAGAAGCTTGTTATACATACATACATACAAACATATATATATATATATATATATACATATATATATACATATATATTATATATAAGGGCTTAGTAAAATAAATTACTTTGCCACATACTGAACTCATTAGAAATAGCAGCTAAAGAAATTTCTTTAGCTATTTCTAATACTTAAAGAAAATCTCTCTCAGATAGTGTTTGCTCAAACCAACTCACACAGGTATGGGGGAAAAAACATTAAAAAATCAAGTGCAAAGGTTATTTGAGAACATACGTTTCTAGATTAGTCAAATCTACATTTCTTTCGTCAGCTCAGAACTCCTTGATTCGGATTTGGGAACACTGAAAGTGGGAGCATATCCTTTAGGCTTCTTATCACCTCTAGATTTCCGCTCGAACTAAAAGTGCTATCAAATTCGAAATATGCAAGCGAAGAATTTCTGCTCTCCCCTCTCCACCAGCGTGGGTTAAAATTGACAAACACTATGTTTTATCTGTGAAAACCGACGCATTAAACAGAGAGAAATGAATTATAATTTCAACAATTGAGGGTAAAATTAATTAATTATTAATCAATTTCACCAAGTATTCAGTATGTAAAGGGACCATTTTAGGCGAATTCAAAATATTACATTATATATAAGGGCTTAGTAAAATAAATTACATTGCCACATACTGAACTCATTAGAAATAGCAGCTAAAGAAATTTCTTTAGCTATTTCTAATACTTAAAGAAAATCTCTCTCAGATAGTGTTTGCTCAAACCAACTCACACAGGTATGGGGGAAAAAACATTAAAAAATCAAGTGCAAAGGTTATTTGAGAACGTACGTTTCTAGATTAGTCAAATCGACGTGGCAAAGTAATTTATTTTACTAAGCCCTTATATATAATGTAATATTTTGAATTCGCCTAAAATGATCCCTTTACATACTGAATACTTGGTGAAATTGATTAATAATTAATTAATTTTACCCTCAATTGTTGAAATTATAATTCATTTCTCTCTGTTTAATGCGTCGGTTTTCACAGATAAAACATAGTGTTTGTCAATTTTAACCCACGCTGGTGGAGAGGGGAGAGCAGAAATTCTTCGCTTGCATATTTCGAATTTGATAGCACTTTTAGTTCGAGCGGAAATCTAGAGGTGATAAGAAGCCAAAATGATATGCTCCCACTTTCATTGTTCCCAAATCCGAATCAAGGAGTTCTGAGCTGACGAAAGAAATGTCGATTTGACTAATCTAGAAACGTACGTTCTCAAATAACCTTTGCACTTGATTTTTTAATGTTTTTTCCCCCATACCTGTGTGAGTTGGTTTGAGCAAACACTATCTGAGAGAGATTTTCTTTAAGTATTAGAAATAGCTAAAGAAATTTCTTTAGCTGCTATTTCTAATGAGTTCAGTATGTGGCAAAGTAATTTATTTTACTAAGCCCTTATATATAATGTAATATTTTGAATTCGCCTAAAATGGTCCCTTTACATACTGAATACTTGGTGAAATTGATTAATAATTAATTAATTTTACCCTCAATTGTTGAAATTATATACATATATATATATATATATATTATAGATAGATAGATAGATAGATGTATACATGTAAATATATGTATGTATGTATGTGCGTATGTGTGTGTCTGTACTTGTCACCCCTCTATAGCTAGATAACCAATGTTTACTTTCCCCGTAACTTATCAGTTCGCAAAACAGACTGATAGAATAAGTACTAATCTTACAAAGAAGTCGCCCTGCGGTCGATTTGTTCGACTAAAGGCGGTACTCTAGCATGGTGGCAGTCAAATGACTGAAACAAGTGAAAGAATATACATAGGCATATTCATACTCACGTATAGACAAGATTCATAAAATCAAAAATATTATTAAGTTGCATTTTTGTTTTATTTAATTTAGAGACGATCGCTTTTCAAAATTGAACCGAAATGGGTTTGACCCCACCAACCGCATTTCTGCGTTGAACTTCTTCCTTTTTTTACTCAACTTAATTAGGCGCTTACATACCCAACATTCGGGCTACTTTCTCCCACCCTTCTGCATACTTTTTTGCCGTCAGGCATTTCTTCTCCATACATGCTTTCCCTCTTAGGTGATATAAAAATAGGTTAACCAAAGCATGCCCGGAGCGGAAGGTGTCTGATGCAATACCTCTTCCACGCAACTTGCATATCGCCTCTTTCCCTATAGCTATTACGGTTAGAAAACAGAATTTCTCTTCTCTCTTTAGAGGAGACGGCGGAACGATCTTAATAATCGATTCGGCTGACAGCTTTACTCTCCCCAGCTGTAACAGTACCCGTTCCGTAGAAATCCACAGGTCTGAGAGACTCGGATACTGTACGTTTACATGCAGAACAGTTTCGTTTTTCCGCCCGCAATGTGGACACGTAAGCGAAAACGTGACGCCATGCCTCGCGAGTGTATCCTGTACTGGCAAGGCACCTCGGAAGCACAGTCACGCCAGGGACCTCTGGAAGTTGTCCAAAGATCCTGGGCCGAAAGCTCTTTGATGCCGTTTGGCAAGCTCACATCTTGTTCATTATAACGTCTTACATCCCTTCACGACATTTCCTGTTCCTAACTAAATACGGATTCTGTATGTAGTTTCCATGGTGACAGCGCGAAATATGTCACATGTTTCAGTATTGCTATGACAGGTGCATCATTTGCGCCGCTCTTTTGTTGTAATTTGTTATCGTGTTATTGTTGTTGGCGTTTCTCAAGTTTTAGATGCTAATGATGGACGGGGAGAACAGAGGCGGTGTTGGTGCCTGTGGTGTTGGTTGAGTCGTTGGTGGTAATGGTTATGCTGTTACTATTGATTTTGATGATGATGATGGTGATGAGGGGGAGGAGGAGGGGGAATGGGAGAAGGAGGAGGATGGTGATGAGGATGATGATGATGATGAGTAAGAGGTGAAATGCGAGATGGAGGAATAGGAGGAAGGTGACGAGGAGGAGAGTGAAGGAAGGAGGAGGAAGGTGAAGGAAGGAGGAGGTAGGTGAAGGAAGGAAGGAAGAGGAGGGTGAAGGAAGGAGGAGGTGGACGAAAAGACGTTGATAGGTCGAGATGATACTCGATAGGCATCACTACCACCACCATCACCTTCAGGACCACAATCATCGTCATCATCATCACCATCATCATTATCCTCCTCCTCATCATCATAATCATCATCGTCCTCATCATCATCATAATCAGAATCGTCGTCGCCGTTGTCGTCGTCGTTATCTGCTTGAATATAACAGGCATACTATGAATAACGTTGTTATGGCGATAATTATGATGATTATAATATTGACCGTGAATGTATTTAGAATAGCTTCAGCATACCGGATCATGTGATGTGACAAGTTTCGCATGAAATATTACAGATGGTTTGGGTTGATTGTTTGTATGTTTTCTAGTCAGTTCAATTATCTATGTTATCGTACAGCTGATCTGTCAGGAAATCAATCACTACTAAGATAAGTAGCTTCAACGAAACCCTTTTCGTTCAATTCCCCTTGAAATCACGTTGGCCAACAAGTTACGATCAAATATTCTGCTCTCTCTCCCTCTTCATTTACTTTTCTTTTTATATTCATATACAAAGATAC
>NC_042999.1:171933176-171938176 GCF_006345805.1 Octopus sinensis
AGCGCTCAGGAACAAGCTCGCAGAACAAACCAGATATCACATTGATAAAAGCACTGACTCGCCACAGTGTAGGATGTGCTCTGAGAAGGTAGAACGTATAAGCCATATTGTTAGTGGGCGCTGTAAGCACGCACAACGCGAATACAAAGGGAGACACGACAATGTGGCCTGATATGTCCACTGGCTGTTATGTGGTAAAGGAAACTTCGAGAGAGCTGAACAATGGTATGAACACAACCCGGAGGGAGTAATGGACAGCGAACATTACAAAATACTCTGGGGTTTTAACATACAATGCGACCAAGTCATAGAGGTGAGATCGTCCATAAAGATTAAAAAGAAGCAGAGATAATAGATGTTGCAATACCAGGCGATTCGAGCATGAAATGTAAAGAAAGAAAAAAGAACGAGAAATACTAGCCACTGCGGGACGAGATAGGTAAGTGATGGGGCATACGTAAAGTAATGGTGATACCGTGGTAATTGAAGCATTAAGAGCAATTTCCAAGAGCTTTGAAAAACATATTAAGTATATTGGTGCTGCTGTCAGGCTCAAAGTGATCCAGGAGACAGCATTGTTGAGTACAGCTGGCATTCTAAGGAGAGTATTGTCATCTTTGAGTCAGAGGAGAAGGCACTATTTGAAACCTTTGGTGATTTCTTATTGCCTGCTTTCAAGTAAAGAACAACCAGTATTTGAGAACTATCCGAGACTCTGTCAGAATAATAATATTTTTTAATTTTGTTAACCTTTTTCTCTCTGTTTTCTCCTTTATCTCTATCACGTGACTCTGTAAATAAACAATCTGGTGTGTTTGTTTTAACGACCTACCAATGCATACAGTACCTTTCTCTGCCCTAGGTGTCAGGAAGACACTCGGCAAGAAATGTAAACTGAATTGAAAGAAGATACTAATGAAAATAATGATAATAAGTATAATATAATAATAAAAAAAACGTTGATATTCCTGGATACTCAACACTACACACTATCCAAAATATAGCTCTGCTACGAACAGCCCACATTCTACGCAAGATACTATCAATTCAATAATACAACATAGACACAAGACATACTCTATATAACAATTAGCAGTGAAATACACTTCCACCAGACAGACAGACGAACGCATTACACACTCAACACAGAATACATGCAGTACAACAAAAGACTGCACCACACATCAAAAGAAGAAAAATAACGCAATAAATACCAGGAAGAGTTTGTGCACTCTCAACAACAGAAAAGAACACACAATGCTAGACAGACCCCAGTAACACGGAGGCGTTGCGGTGATACAGTAAAAGTTTGCCTCAAACTACCAAATGTTGAACAACTATAAAATAATACTCCATACAATATGAACTCGGATACATTCCCTGTTCCTGAACACGAGGATAAAAAACTATCGATAAAACTGTAGCTACTTTATGGAGCTAAAAATGATATTCATAAGTGTGGCAGATGAAGAATATGTATACGTGGTGAAAGGAAATTTAAAAAGGAATAGCAGAAAGCTCGATGTAATCATCAACAAAAATGTAATAATAGTTGTATGGAATGTTAAGATCGGTTTAGCTTAAAGGAAGGATTGAATATTACGAAAGAGAACATGTGTTTATCTCGTTTTTGAAGAAAAAAAGCAATAAAATGAAATTACCAAATTTGTTAGGAATTTGAAAGTGGAAGGCTACTGGAAGAATTAAACAGACTGGATTAAACATAAGCGATATCAGAATTTGAAATGGTATTATAACGCATGAGCATAACCTCATATACTGTGCAGATTATGTTGCTTATAAGTAAAGCAACAAGAAAATAAAGCAAATAAAGCAAAAAGAAACAGAAATATCCATAGAACAGAAGGGACTTCAGAGTTAAGGAGATCAGCCCAAAATTATCTTGGTTAAATGCTATCATTGAAAACAAAATGGTTAAAGTCATTAGGGAAAGCTACAAAAACGATATAATATTCGACACAGTAGTGAATAAGTTGATAAAGAGAGAGAAGAAATAAAAATTAAAGACGAATAAAATTATGAGATGCCAACAAATGAGAATATACGAAACAAAATCTATCGAAACAATGAAATTAAACTCTATTAAACGCTTAACAATATGAACGGACACCAGGAGATTATATTGGAAGCATTGAAGCAGGATCCTAATTGAGGGAGAGGAACAGGTAAAATGCGAGCAACATATGTTTCCTAGTTTGCGGAATACGGGCTACATATGTTTCCTAACTTGCGGAGTACGAGGAGTACTCAGATAGTTATTCATACAGAGTAGCTACATTAAGTATTCTTTTCCACTCTAGGCACAAGGCCCCAAAATTTCTGAGAAGGGGGCCAGTCGATTATATCGACCTCAGTACTCAACAGGTACTTAATTTATCGATCCCAAAAGATTGAAACGCAAGATGACCACGGCGAAATTTGAACTCAGAACGTAGCGGCAGACGAAATACCTATTTCTTTACTACCCACAACGGGCTGAACTCAGAGAGGACAAACAAGGACAGACAAACGGATTAAGTCGATTATATCGACCCCAGTGCGAAACTGGTACTTATTTAATCGACCCTGAAAGGATGAAAGGCAAAGTCGACCTCGGCGGAATTTGAACTCAGAACGTAGCGGCAGACGAAATACCGCTCAGCATTTCGCCTGGCACCCTAACGGTTCTGCCAGCTCGCCGCCTTAGATACCTTAATTATACAAAGGTTACATTGTGGTTAGAGAATTCCAAGACAACTCACCGAAGATGTAATTTCGCTTCGGCCTCATGAATGCTAACCGAGTACTCCTCGTTGTGTAATTATTACACCAGATAATTTGCAAGCTAGGAAACCTATATAGCTTGATTTTAAAGGTTCCACTCCCTCAATTTCGATTTTTATTTGCATTCATAACAACTCTTGTTGCTACCTGTGAGCAATACGAAATTTTTTTCATCTTATAGAACTTCAATATGGAAAAAGTCTACAGTCTTGACACCAATGAATTATTATTGTTCCTGAACATTGTTTTTAATATCTACCACGGACTGCTCAAAGCCCACATACTTCTTACAATTACACATATATATATACATGTATGTAAATATATATATATGTGTGCGTGCGTATTTGTGTGCATGCGTGAGTGTGTGTGTGTGTGTGTGTGTGTGTGTGTGTGTGTGAGACTGTATGATTATTCAGTTTTATTTCAATATTTCTAGTCAACAGAGAAACAGCCGGTTTCTAACCTAGATCCTAGGGTCCTTCATTGAAATTTCAACATCAACGACACGGTATTTTGTATTTATGCATGTATGTGTGTTTGTATGTATGTACGTATATGTGCAGACTTGTATGCTTTGTTTTATGTGTGTATTCTCATGCATATAGTTGCATATCTAGATACGCTCATACATATTTAAATGACAAAATTCTGGAATGTTTTTACAGATATTAACAGTTCCAGTGATTGATTGGATCTGTAGTCTTCGAATCAGCTTCCTCCATTCTCGTTTTTGAGAAACCTAATTTCTCAAGATTAGTCTTGATGCAATGTGTTACATATTCCCGTTTCTCAATAATTACTGCTATTAACCTGAACGTGTAATCTGGATAGAGTAACTGTAGATTTCTCAGTAGTTCAGCGTAGGTATTCTGTTTTTCAGTAATTTTCAGATTTATGTTAATATCTGCTGGGCAGCTGCTTTCCAGAACACTACACAATTTCTCTTTTCTATCACAAATCCTTATATCAGGTCTGTTGTGCATACAATTTATTGAGGTCTTCATAGGGACGTTCTATCAGTACTGTTTTTTATTATGAGTGGTTATGCCGTTTACCATACATTGGGTTCTTATTTCCTTGTCCTCTGTGTTATCCTATGTATGTATTTACGTACGTATGTATTATATTTTAATGCTTAAATATCTACGGAAATGTGAATCTCTAATCAAATGATCTTCGGGCTTCAAAATTTTAAAAGTACGTACAATTATATACTGTCACTTTCTTTTGGTTGTATGGAAAGCGATTCTCAGATATGGATAACTCATGGAAGAACAGCATTATTACTGACAAATAAAGATAGCAGGAAGTAATTATATACTATTATATGCTTAGCATATCTATGGAAATTGCAAATTCTTATAACCGAAGATTTGTAAAGTTTACTTAGTTTGCCGGAGAAAGCTAAATTGTTAGAAGAAGCATAAGAGTGATGGAGAAAGAAAACAAATTGAAGTGATTATCTATTGTATGTCGATTGAATGATACAAAGTGAAGTGCGAATAAGAAAGAAACGAATTCGCTGTTAGTTGAAAACACTACAAGAAAGCATATCATAATGTACGGCAATTTTCGTTTTTGTAGGACTTGAGAACTCTCGTTGTTTATGAGAATAATAACAGTTTTCTTAGGAAAGCGATCGAGAGAAGTAGAACTAAATTGTGATATGAATCATTGACAAATACAAAAATTCCGGAGGAAGAATATTCAAACGAGAAAAAATTCTCATTTTTGTGATAGCTTTTTTTCTTTTGCTATTTCTTCTTTTTTTCGCTTATAGAAATATAGAGAGAATAAACCGTGCTTATGAGCTTAAGAATAGAGGATAAACAATGTAACGTACGCTATATCAGAGTGACATTAAGCTGTGCACCAAAAATCAAAATAACTTGGATACTCTTGCTTCATGCAGTAAGAATGCTTAACAAAACATATCGAATATATATTTGGGGCGAGTCTATGCGCAGTATTATTTAGGAAGAAAATTCGAAAGATGAAATTTCATGGCTTAAAGAAACCACAAGGTGATATTTGAGATGACTGAACGAGAAGGAAGGGTGCAAATACTAAGACATGCAGCAGAAAACGAATGTACTCGAAAGGGAAATGTGAGGGAATATGTAAAATTAGTAGAAAAGAAGGTTCAGGAAGTTCCTTGAAACAGAAGATAATTAATATTATTAAAGTAATCAATATGTATGCCATGGAAATGT
>NC_042999.1:171943176-171950676 GCF_006345805.1 Octopus sinensis
ATATATATATATATATAATATATATATATATATATTATATATATATATATATATCTATATATATATATATATATATATATAATATATATATATATATATATATATATACACATATACATATATATATAATTACTAAGGTGGATAGACACAATTCGAAGCATCGAAAAGGGCAATAATTCGCCGTCACTAAAATAGTGACGAAGATTGCAGGGAGCACCTGCATTGCTAGAAATAAATATCAAAGTACTATTTAGCCACAGAAAGCACATTTTCTATTTACTCACAGGGAAGACAACCTGCCCACCAACAACTGAGTAGGGTTAGACCACGCCAACCCCGCCAATATATATAGATTTTACCACAGAAATCAGTTATTGATTCCGCAAAATTGTAATGTGAAAATTATAATATAATTAAGATGACTAGGGGCAATTCAAAATCACAAAATAAATTATTCTCTGTCACTAAACATTGACGAAGGGTGCGGGGAGCACCAACATTGCTAGAAATAAGAGTCAAATAACTATTTAACCATAGAATTAATATATTTTACTTACTAACAGGGGAAACATCCTCCCCACCGCAATTGAGTGGCATTACACTGTCATACCAATTTCGCATGAAATATAATGTTCATCAGTAATGCTTATTCTATAGTGGATGTGAAGCTAAATTCTACTCTGTCAGCATGTGTTATTTCCATTTTGGGAAAGAAAAGGAACGGGTTAATAGAATGCGATCTCTAAACTGCTCTGAGTTCACAAATTTTGCGACCAATTTATATTCATTATTCTCCCTTTTCATGTATATTAATTACAGTATTTGAATTACCTCCTTTGACATTACACAGACTGTTGGAAGGTAGGTACAGACTTATAAATATAAACATAGCAAGAAGGCGGCGAGCTGGCTGAAACGTTAGCACGCCGGGCTTTATGCGTAGCCATATTTCGTCTGCCGTTACGTTCTGAGTTCAAATTCCGCCGAGGTCGACTTTGCCTTTCATCCTTTCGGGGCGATAAATTAAGTACCAGTTACGCACTGGGGTCGATGTAATGGACTTGATTCGTTTGTCTGTCCTTGTTTGTCCTCTCTGTGTTTGGCCCCTTGTGGTAGTAAAGAAATAGGTATTTCGTCTGCCTTTACATTCTTAGTTCAAATTCCGCCGAGGTCGACTTTGCCTTTCATCCTTTCGGGGTCGATAAATTAAGTACTAGTTGCGTACTAGGGTCGATTTGCTCAACTGGTCCTCTCCCCAAATTTTCTGGCTTTGTGCCTAGAGTAGAAAAGACAATATACATAACAATAATTTGTAGAAAAGCAAGAAGAGAGAGAGGAGAGGACAATGAGAACGGCGGCAACGCAAGCGATGGTGACGACAACCACGGTAACAAGGACGATGAGGACGATGACGACAATTCTTATGACGATGACTACGATGATGATGTTGATCATGAGGATGATGATGATGATGAGAATGAAGTAGTCGATGATGCTGAGAAGGATGTTGATGTCAATTTAATATCAATTGCTGTTGTTGCAGTGTTTTTTAGTAGTCAAATAAACACGGAAATATATAGAGTCCTACATTTCAAAGTAAGTGTCTGAAGAATAAGATAGTAAATAATAATTCGTACGGTTAAAGTACATATCAGTTTTATTATACTAATTGATACGTCAACAATAATCTTCAATAAATGTATATGAGCAAAAATGTAGACAATTACAAATAGAGCTATAGACATAAAAGCTAGAATGCAATACAGTTTTACTCTTCAGCCATAAAAATTATAGATTCCTCATAAATATGCTGATAAATCATTTGCAGGACTGTGATGTGTGGAGAAGTATTAAGTCTCATGAAATATTTTGAAGAAAATGATAGTAAAGAAAAAAGACAAAATAAAAAAACCCAGATGGAAATGCAGAAGCTATCACAATACTATATTAATAGATTTAGCTAAAATATATGAATCTGACATACATAATTGTAGAAAGAGTATATGACATATAAAATTGTCTAAAAATTATATAGGGTTTCAACGCATCTGTTTATGTCCGTATGTGTATGTATATGCGGGGGTATGTTTGTGTGCCAGTGTATTTCTTTGTGTGTGTTTCTAAGTGTGTTTGTGCGAGCATGCAATGCAGAATACGTATAACGTAGACCTTAGAATGTAATAACACCGGAATAGAAATGATTTTTCTTCACGTAATTCCCTATAGAATAGAAAGTGTTGGACTGATGAGAAAATTAAGCAGTACCTATATTTGTGTTGCATAAATTATCACATCAAGATATATATATTTAGTGAAGGTACTGTATTTCTAGGCAATGCAAATATCGTACACAAACATATGTTTCAAAATGAAGCTATGAGAAAGTTAAAGTGAAGCATGTTCTATAGAGTAACAAAGTACCTTAAGCATAAATCTGAGAACGGGTTATTGGTGTGAATATAGTATTCAACGCATCTCTTTATTCATATGTAACGATACAAGTTTAAGCGCATAGGTGAAAACAACACCAGAGGAAATATTATATAAAGTCTCGCAACCATATGTATAATTTACAATGGAATCGAAGATTCTACACTATATAGACATAGTGATATCCACTTCACATGATTGCCGATACACACATAAGTAATTATATGTATGTATATATGTGTATATATACATATATAATTTTAGTTGTGCGTTCTCGATTAGGAATCATTATGAGCAGAAGGATTCAGGGATTCCTCTACGATTGCCAAATCTTTATCAATACAAGTTGTCAATGTAAATGGTGTAGGTAGAAATTTCCTAGTCTCGTCTGTATTCTCAGCTTGTTCTTTTTCTAACAATCACAACATACATTGACTTCTTTGCAGGTGCCACCATATCTTTCCGAATTTGGTGTAGACTTTCAACTTGTCCCGAATGCAGTCTGACCATATATTTTTCCAAACATTATTTAAAGTTGAAGTTTTTACTTTATCTTATGACTCTGCTGTATTATCCACTGCATCTACTAATTTGAATTTCTTCCAGAGATCTTTAACCCAGTCAATGGCTTTCATAATCTGTTTGAAAGTTCTTCTCATACAGAATACCTTGGTGTTAGCTATCACACTGAGTTTCTTTCTGTAAGAGCGAAATTACAGACCGTATCCCGAAATCCCGTACTACACACACGCGTCCAGGTTCGAAAATCGATTAAGGTTGTTCATCGTTTTTTCAGTCTGCAAAGAAATGGTTAAAACTTGCCCTGTTTATAATTATACCATATGTTGCATATATATAACATACCTGGATACTGTGTACACTTAGAGCCCCGTTGACAGGCCGTTGGTATTTATAGTGTTAAGCAATTTCGACATGCAAATTAGGAACCCCTTCATAGTATAACTGCTGCATTTGTTGAGTATATAAATAGTCTAGCTGTTTGTTTCTCTGGAGACTGTCAGAATGTTGTGGATACCTCTGCTGAGAACACAATAATCTTGTTAATGTTGTTCATCGTTTTTGTTTTTCTGTCTGCAGAGAAGTGGCTAAAATTTGCCGTGTTTATATAATTGTACTATATGTTACATTCTTGCATACAAACATACATACATAGGACGCACGTACAAGCTTACATACGGCGTACATGCTTCTCTGTATCTGATTAAAATGGAAATTTAAATAATCGTTAACGTATGAACCTATTTCCGAATAATGTTCGAGTTCACTAATTGCAAGTAGCTAGTCAATGAATGGAAGCTTCTCTCATCTAAATTCCATTCAATCAGCAAAAGTACATGCTGCATATCTTCCTATTACCTTTACAATCAAAATATAGCATTGTTAAATACAATACGTTTTATCGTAACAATAGTAATTATTAATTATGACCATTACTAACATTATGTACTTGGAATTCATTGAACCAAAGAAGACATCTCTAAGTAGGCAAATGACCAGCAAGAGATGGCAGCTAAATGCCCTTGAAATTGCATATAGAGAAACATATATGTTAATGAAGTCCGTTAATATAACATATCTGAAAATGTTTCACAGTGATTGCAAATGAAACGCCGTTAGTAAATGTTGATCTGTAGTTTAATAAGGAGCACAGTATTGATTAATTTTTTTTTCAGAGAACAATATTCACTTCGTCATTTCAACATTGTTTCCCACATTATCTCTCACGCTATAGTTAACTTGCTGAGAAAAATTGCCAAATCAGCGGAATGAACTAATATTAGAGTTGTAATATCCACCATGGTTCTCTGCCAGGCATATTTCATTCTAGGCGTTGTAACTGGCATTTAAAATAAGCTTTCTGTGTATGCAATGATTTACATGTGAATGACGGATTTTTCCCCTTCAAACAAAATCTTTGACTATCTGAGGTCACTGACATACAGAGATAATGTATATACGATGACATTCAAAACCAAAGATCGTTAAGAAATATGGATCCAATTTAAACAAAAGTCCCATTGTCTTACTCAGTATGACCAAAAATATGGATGCTGAAATCTGGACCTTTGATTATAGTCTGATCTAGCAATACCGAATTGGAAAGGAAAAATCTGAGAGTGATTCAGTTAATGAATATTTGAAAATCACCATAATTTATGACAATAAAATTTGTCCTGTATATTTTTGTCGTCTTACACGAACGACTTTTACGACCGACTAAACTATCTTCTCATATCTTCCACTAACCTTTTAAAAATTCTACGTAGGTGCCACTGTAAGGAAAAAGATTACCAAGGAATTAAAATTGACCTGTTAGTGAATTAAAATAATAATTTAGCAGCAAACCTTAGTGACTCTCAAAGGAATTATAAATCAATTTACAGTTGTCATTCTAAGACCATTAAATTTCATAGTAAACTACATGGTAATTATGCTGATGTTAAACTCATAGAATGGGTTTTCGAAGAAGGACTTTCCCCAACTAACATTGATAAATATGCATCTTTTTTTACATGCAGTAAAAGTGTTCAAAGATTGTTGGCCAATATAATTTGCATATTTATAAATTGCAAAGTAATTGAAGTAAGTCAGATAGATCGACGACATGAATTTAAATAGCTTTGGTTAGTAGTGATGTCTAGAGGACGTACGGACGGTATTTAGTATCTAACATTGATTTCCAATTTTGGCACAAGGTTAGCTAATTCGGTTGAAGTGGGGAGTCTATTACACTGACGCCATTGTTCAACTGATACTTGATTCATCGACCATGAAATGATGAAAGGCAAAGTCAACTCCTGCAGTACTGGAACGCAGACCGTAAAACCAGAAGAAATGCCACTAAGTACATCCGGTGCGATAAGGATTCTATCAGCTCGCCGCCTTTATATAGGCTATAATATTGAGACAGAACAAACACTCCAGAATAAAAAGTAGTGGCTTTTGTTTGCAATTGCCAAATGAAAGGTGAAATAATTGCAAGAATAAAATATTAATTCCTCAAAAACTATAATTTTGCAGATAGAAGAAATAATTATTCCATTTTAGAAGCGAAAATGAAATCTAAGGACATGTTTTATCATTTCAGGTTTTATCTGTAAACCATATTCTTTTCAAGACTTTGTTGATCCGTTGAAATGTTTTGTTTTTTTTTTGTTTTTGTTTTTTAAAAAGTAGAAAAGAGTAGCAAAAATATATGCTAAAAAATCTGCATACATAGAAAATACGACTAAAGGATAATCTGGATACATGGTGTTGTACTGATTGACGTACGCGGAATATTCATATTTTAGTCGCCGTTTTACGTGAAGAAAGGAATCAAACACATGCCAACAACTATAAGCTATACTACTCTCAAACATAAGTGGTTATTTCGATTCATTATCAATATTTTTCTGCGATTGCTATTCGTTATATCGTACACTATTTAACAATATTTTCCTGTCAAATTAAATATATTGGGAAATAGAATATGAAAAACATTGGAGGTTTTCATTTTATTTTCGTTTTGCGATACACGATTTTATTCTTATTATTTTCTCTATCAATTTCAGTATTCATGAAGTTAAATGTGGTTTCTTCATTAATAACAGTGCGGATACAAGCAAAGAGATACACCGCAGCTGCATTGCCAATATGTATTCCTAGAGATACTTGTAACATTTATGCTAATGTTTAAATAATGAAATAAAAGAAAATATAAACTGAGAAACACAACACACGTGTGATTGTGCCTATCACGCAGACACACACAGACACACATAGAAACGCACACACACAAATACGAACACATACGCCTGTATAAATATACACATACGGACATTCCGATGTAAAAGTGTACAAAGCGTGGGTAACAAAATTCAAGTAATACATATACACATAAATATTTCTGGGTTTATAGATGTGTTAGAGCGTCGAGCTTTAGATCATGATGCCGTGAGTTCGAAAACCGGACCGGGCTGCATGTTGTGTTCTTGAGCAAGGCACTTTATTTCACGTTGCTTCCAGTTCACTCAGCTGTAGAAATGAGTTGCGATGTCACAGGTGTCAAGCTGTATCGGCCTTTGCCTTTTCCTTGGATAACACTGGCGGCATGGAGAGGGGAGGTTGGTATGCACGGGCGATTGCTGGTCTTCCATAAACAAGCTTGCCCGGACTTGTGCCTGGGAGGGTAACTTTCTAACTTATCATCCTAGCACTCAGGCACTTTAACCAGTGGAACATCGAGTTTCCGACACTTGCTGGGGGGTAGGGGGTTGCTGCACTTGTACCCGGCTGTACCAATTTTCAATGTAGCCAACTGTAGCGTCGACAAATTAAATTTTCCGGAAAGCGTTGCGAACAATAACAATCTTACACACACATATATGAACTAACACGCATGCATACATACATACATACTTACAAGTATGCATACACAAAAATACCACATACACAAGCACACACACATATACATACATATATACATATATATTCATAGGCATGCTTAAATTTTTGTGCGTATGTGTGTACGCGTGTGCTCTTATATGTGCCTACATAGTTAAAGATCGATAGAAAATATAGATAGATCTTTGGTCAGTTATGTTACATATATATATATATATATATATAGAACTGCGTGTCTGTCGTATAAGTTCACGAGTCTATATCGACATTATTGCTTGGTTAATCACTGTATGTCTGTGTCTGTGTGTAGGCCTATAAGGAAATAAATGTATGTGCGTGTGTATTCGTCTGTGGAAATTTTTCTACAATTGTGCTGATATCAAAAGAGACGAGCGGAAGTGGGGTAAAATGTACGAGTTTACATCAATAGTACTTCTGCCTCAAGAGATGATTTAAAATAAATGTATGTCAATTTATATATTTATACCAGGCCTTATGATGTATAGTAACTATAGAATGATGTCGGAATCAATGCAAAGGTTCTATGGGTGTATCTATGGCAATAGTGCTGCTGATTAGAAAGTGATCTAGAACAGCTAGAATCATAAAACGTAGAAAAATCACATCAAACGACAGCATGTGAGACGTTGAACGTATGAAAAA
>NC_042999.1:171953176-171978176 GCF_006345805.1 Octopus sinensis
GAAATATTTATACTTTAGCAAACATGCAAAGGCTCTTCAGTATATGATTTATATTTAGAAGTGTATTTATAGCAAAGTTTTAACTCAATACCTACTCCAATTTTCTAGTACTTCTTGATTTCTCAATTCGTGCTACAGAACAGTGTATTTTCCAACACTTTTCAAATTTCGCTGATACACTTTTAGATGCCTGCGCCGTACACCATGATAAAAATTGTTGTCGAAAAGCATACATAGCTGCCGATAAACTTGGTAAATTTATCTCAATTTTTACTACAGATGCCACAAGAGAGAGAGGGAGAGAGAGAGAGTGAGAAAGAAAGGATCATGTTAATACTTGAAACTGCATTAGAAGATCGTCATTCTTGTGGTGACTATCTTTCACAATCTATTCCTAGAATTTCTTAACCATCCAAAAAGTACACGCTACATTTTTACTGATTTCGACATGAATAGACCTCATCTTTTTAATCCGTTGATGCGGTGGTCATGTTTTCTTGGTAAAATATTAAACTGCAATGATATTATTAATCACATTTTTTTCCATAATCCATATACACATGCGTAATATTACACAGTTTAGTTGTCCTTGATTCTCAATAAATATCTGTTCTTCAACAGTTATTTTTTCTCTGTGATCCATTAAATGCTTCCCACAAAATTTACTGGCGTTCTGTTGTTCGATATGCAACTGCAATTGTTCGGGAATTGCTCACCATCGAGAAAGATCCGTCTAGTTGCATTTATCTTATGGTTTTGTCATCATTGAAACCACCATCGGTTTCAAGCGATGTTGGGAGGACAAACACAGGCACACAAACATATACACACACATACATATGTATATATATATATATATATATATATATATATATATATATATATATATATGTATACATACATATATATATATATATACGACGTTCTTCTTACAGTTTCCGTCTACCAAATCCACTCACAAGGCTTTGGTCGGCCCGAGGTTATAGTAGAAGACACTTGCCCAAGGTGCCACGCAGTGGGACTGAACCCGGAACCATGTGGTTCGTAAGCAAGCTACTAACCACACAGCCACTCTTACGCCTATTTTGTCCAAGTAAATTATATTATGATTTTCACGAACGTATTACGGTATTACCGACTGATATAGAAATATGCGGTAACTAAAATGATTAACTTCCTGCTAACGTTCGCAATAAAATATGGGATAACCAGATAATATTTTGGGTTTCTTCTTATTTTTCGTAAGTCTCGTCCTTTCATATATATTGGACATTATAATTTAACGTACTTCTTTTGGTACTGTATTAATGCAAAGCATTGTAAAATATATTTTGTCGAAAATTTATTAGATATTCTTTTATTTCCACGCCTATTGACATATGTGAGAACTTAATATTTTATTAATGTAAAGAAAGTTTGCAACTAAATTTCTACAGCAACGTTAATAAATACTATTATCGGTGTGCACACAGACGAGGAATTTTCAGAATAGTCGGATTTGAAGAAAGTATCTTGCAGGAATTGCTTCCGATTCTCTGCTCACCGATTTTAAAAGTCACAAAATTTGATTCGTTCATGGTATATAAAATTTTACTCACCCACTAAGGTGGATTTTGTTTTATTCCTTCCTGTTTTTACGTTCCAAATTCAAATGTTATTACATCCTAATTCGGTGGGTGTTTTAATTTGTTGCTCCATTTAGCAATACTTTTGATAACTTGGATGCGTCTAGCTGACTTCGCCTTGTTGCAAGATTTCGGAACAGGTGATATTCAGCACCAGTAAAGTGTTACTGGCGTTGCCTTCCTTTTAGTCTAAGTAATAATAATAATAATAATAATAATAATAATGATGATGATGATGATGATGATGATGATGATGATGATGATGATGATGATTATGATGATGATGATGATGATGATGATGATAATAATAATAATAATAATAATAATAATAATAATAATAATAATAATAATAATAATAATAATGATGATAGCAACAATAATGCTGCCCGCATAGCAAGATATGTGAAGCGCGTTAGATTGTTCAAAGACAACTTGTTCAAAAATAACCTCAAAACTTTTTAATGGAAGATAGGGAAAATACCAGTTACAGTAATGACTGTCCCATCAGAAGAGGAAGTGCAGGAATTTTGGAATAAAATATGGCCAAAAGAAAAAAGAACACACAATGAAAAGTCCCCTTGCATCGATAGAATATCTACGGACTTAGACTCCTTAGAAGGGTAAAAGCGAGAGGGTATCAAGGTAGATGAAACAATGAATCATGAAGTTTAATTTTATATTAAACTGGTACAATTAATTACAAATACGACAAACAGTGGAATTTCCCAGCCACCAGAGATCAACAGTAATAACGGAAATACTACAAACAAACTTATTACAAAGTTAACTACAAAAATGTATTAGGAACAAAATTAAATGTGCAAGAACGAAAAATGTAAAAGGGATTACTTTGTATCTTTCATTTTATGAAAAACACATACTAACTTGGCGAAGATGAACTTTTGCTGTGAGAATTTAAAAATTGTATTTTGCGATGTATACAGTCTATATATTTATAATTTATGAAAGACAAAGGTTATTTTTGATATTTACAGACATTCGTAGAAAACTTTATATAATCCGATATCAATATATTCAAATTTATATGTGAAAAATGTTCAATAGTATTCCAAAATGATTACTATCTTCTTAAAAATGTGATATTAAAAGGAGAAATTTATAAAAACTGCATTTGAAACATTTTCAGGATTTCATAAAAGCAGCTGTATATGCCTGTTCTAGACATCGTAAGGCCTGCCAGAAAAAGACTGATAGGATGACGTTGCACATTGGAGACGTGCCCTGCTAGAAGTCTGTCTCACGATTATGTCTGCCTATTTTCTCTCCGATGTTCACAACTTTGTCATTATCACAATGGCAGCATGAATTTGTATATAATATGCATAACAAGGAAAATCAAGTTAAAAAGCTCATACGAGGATATTTACCCTGACGTAGACGACCGAGCATTGTTACGGAATTGCACAAATATTCTGAACTTTGAATTGTTGGGTGCCATATGAAATACGGCTTCGTCTACCTCTTGAAAGTTTCATCAAACAGTCATTCATAAAGTAAAACACTCGGAAAAATATCTCCACCAAAGCGAATTACTCATAATTCAAATCAAGCAAACTTTATACAAGAACAAAAAGTGATTCCTGAGTGATAGTTTTTCATTAACTTTATTGTGCTTGATCAAAACAGTAGCAGATGAAGTACGATACTCCGTGAGCTCTGCTGATATATCTTGAAGTACGCTAAGTACTGAGCAAGAAGTAAAGGATATTTGACACAAGCGTGTAACGCATGATAACATATCAGTATTAAAGATACAGTAATGAAACTCTTATCTTCGCCTGTATAATTTATTTTGTACACCACTTAATGAACATGAACATTTTTTGTGAGTAAACGAAATACCTTTGCCAGTAAGATTCTACACTATTGTACACCCAGATTATATACAATATGTGAGTAAAATGGAGAATAGCCATTTCAGCCAAAGAAAGGAGAATGCAGTAAACATTGGCCACATTCACATTTTCTCCATTAATGGGTTGGACATTATCTATGAAGCTTTGAATATTCTTTCTTTGTCACAAGAGCATCATAGACAATTTATATGGTTACATCTGAGCCAAGAATCTGAAAAGCATTCCTGTATATAACTACGTAATGCAAGACGAAGAATTCCACAATAGAGAACACTTGGATGATGATACAGACAGAAACACAAAGTTTAATAGAGCTGCAATTCCGCATTCTCCAAAAGAAACCAGAAATCTCTTTGCTGTAATTATCTCTCATTTCTTACCATCCACACATCATCAAGTCGCGTGTCATAGTCTTCGCGAAAGCATAGGAGATGTATTATGACATGTATAAATGTCAAAATATCACACCTGGAAATTATCATAGGTATACTAACCGTTGAATCTCATAGAAAATACTAAACGTTTGAAAACCGGATAGCCTTTTGCAATGATAACAATGGTGTTGAGTTGTTCGATGGGTATTTCTTCATTTAGATAACCCTTCAGAATTTATATATTTTTCATATCAAATTAAGAATTTTCAAATCAAATACTAATTGGAAATCAGTTGCTTTAAAAGTAACATTGGAATTTGTAGTCTTTAACCAGAAAGTTTATTCAATGCATGTATGTGTGTGTTTATGTACTCACCATATATAGCTATAAGTTTCCTGGCTTCATTTTCCGAAAGCTTTGCGTGTATCAAAGGAAGCAATTTTGTGGCATCAATATTCTGTGATTATTTCACGTATATACACATATTTAACGAACTCTCCAAATTCATATCGCATTATTTATGCATCTATCCAATTCTCGAAGACATATAGAAAATACTAGTTAATACTAAAACTGGAATTATTGAAGTCACTCATAGCAGTCACCTTTCAAATTTAGTTGTGCGGCAAAGTTCATTTAAACTCTCTAAAGCTATAGATGGAAGTATTTGCAATAATTTCTATCACCGTAAATATCATTTGTGGATTCGTGGAATATTGATGGTGAAAAGTGTAAGTAAATGGATACACGAAACTAAATTAAGGAATGTATTTTTCTTTAACTCAGTCTACAGATGAACATATAAGACAATAATGTACTCATGCGTCCACCCATCCATCCATACAATCATACAAACATAATACATACCATCGTAAATACGTACAATATCCACGTATACATATATTTACATTCACATACCTGTATATTTATGTACGTATGTATGCGTGGATGCATAACTGTATGTATGTATACGTGTATGCATGTATGCCAGCATATTTGCATGCATATTTTCAACTTGCTTCCTGGTCGGGCAGTTAATACATTCTCTTCAAAATCATAGGTTTCGATTTCGAACGCGTTGTATGATATTCAGCGTATGGGTAATCTTATAAAAACTGCACATAATGAAACTAAATGGATGAAACTAACCATATGAAACTAATTAGGTGTAACATTGCATAAAAGCTCACTGCTTGGTTTGTACCTGTAATTAAATGATAAAACCTTGTTACACACTCTGCCCTTCTGTTTCTGCCAGGGAATTACATTAAGTTGTCGTTCCTGCTCAGCTAATTACATGCTAATTCAATGAGAAGTTAAGACAGTTCTTCAAACTGCTGAAAAAATCCAACAAAGATCCATCAATCCAGATTCACAGATCAATTAATACGCACATACACACAAACATCATGGAGCATTAAACTATAATCAATTGGTATACTATAACAGTCGAACATGTATGCAACTTCGAAATTACAGTATTTGTAACACAGTAATAAATTCTTCAACTGAAGGTTTTTGTGTTCATTTATTTCAAATACGAAATTTCTCCGTTCCACTTTATACATACGAACGTACATAGATACATACTTACCTATATACTGATGCTTTTGTGTGTCTGTGTATCTGTCTGTATGTATATATATATATATATATATATATATATATATAATATATATATATGTATGTATTTGTGTATATATATATGTGTGTGTATGTATGTACGTATATGAAATACAAAATGGGACAAGAATACAAAACATACGGACAACTAGGTGATACAAATAGGGACAACAAACCTCCAGATAGACGTTACAAACAAAACAAGGACGAGTCATTCGAAGTTTTCTATCTTCAGTCAAGAACCAATTCCTCGCAATTTCGGCTCATTATTCTTGAGATTGCTTCAATCTGGCCAGCCCCAAGGAAAAACTAAGCTAAGAGCATTAGATTCCTTGAAAGAAAGCAACGAATGTATACAAAAACAAAGACGGAGAAAATGGACAATGTTTCACAAATATAAATACAATAAAAAAAATAACAGGACATAACAACGGGTGTTTTTCGACTAAGGACGAATTGAATTAAGATGGCGTGTGTGGAAATGAAGCCTTACGGTAACAATGCAAAGATTTCACAAACACAGGTAAGAATGTCGATGTTGCACGGACCACGATCAGACCAAGAAAGAGAGAGCAGGCTGGCCGATCGGTCACGTGGGAAGAGAAGAGTGAGGTGTATATACATATATATACATGCGCGCACGCATAGCAATCTAGGTGTTTCCTAACACCTTAGTCACATTTAGTGTCATTTGTAATTCTCTTTTTTGGTGAAACATTGCAAACTGCTGTTTATATTAATTTTATATATTCATATTGGCAAGTCGTTAAATCATCTAATCATTTTGATGACGCAAACGTAAGTACTAATGTGGAAGTGGGTCCGGAAAGACCAGTTAAATCGAGCGGTTTAAATTGAAGCGACAACGAAAATTGCCGAAACTGACTCGTCAGTATTAAGAATTATCGATCGTGCTTTCATTTACGTATGATAACTACAGCATTAGAGCTCTTATTTCTAACACGTTAGGTGTCTCCTAAGAGCCTAGTCCCATTTAGTGACATTTGTCATATTTGTAATAATTAAGTATTATTCTTGTAATAATACTTAGTTCATCAAAATGATTAGCACATTAAATTAGCCTAAATTTTGATATTTTCAGTGCCTGAAATCATAATACATTTATCATAACTATAATAATACTTTTGCCGTAACTATTTCTTTGTTATAAAAGTTAATGAGCATTGTACGTGTTTCCTTTTTTTCATAACTGTATACTTAATTTTGAACCACCTTGCATATATATATATTCCAACTTTATTTCTCTCCTTTTTTTCTCTCCTTGTTTCTCTCCTTGCTTCTTTCTGTGTCCCTTTCTGTGGAAGAGCGTAGGCTCGAAACGTTAAAGACTTTTTCAATTCCCGAGCTTTTTACTAGTACATCTGTTTGTTTTCTACACCACCTGTCTCATTCTTTTGTTGTTTTTTTTTCGTGAATTCTATCTATCTATCTATCTATCTATCTATCTATCTATCTATCTATATATATATATATTATATATATATATATATATATATATATATATATAATATATATATATTATATATATATATACGCGCGCACACAACCGAAAGAGCTACTAAGTTTCATGAGTTTATGATACTTGTACAGGCATATATATATACATATATAAAATTCAAAATGTGACCGCATGTGTACCGTTGGCGATTTTTTCCTGCGTCTTCCCTTCTTTGGATATTTTCTTTTCCTGTTTCTGACGAAGAGCTCCGCTCGAAACGTTTAACCCTCCATCTTTCCTTCTTTCCTCAGCATCCAATAATACTATACTTGTTCCACGTCCTCGCGTTGTTGTGTTTTCTCTTTGTGTTTTCATGTTTGGATTAACTTCGTGGCTGTGTGGTAAGTAGCTTGTTTACCAACCACATGGTTTCGGGTTCAGTCCCACTGCGTGGCACCTTGGGCAAGTATCTTCTATTATAGCCTCGGGCCGACCAAAGCCTTGTGAGTGGATTTGGTAGACGGAAACTGAAAGAAGCCCGTCGTATATATGTATATGTATTTTTGTGTGTTTGTGTTTGTGTCTGTGTTTGTCCCCCTAGCATTGCTTGACAACCGATGCTGATGTGTTTATGTCCCAGTCACTTAGCGGTTCGGCAAATGAGACAGATAGAATAAGTACTGGGCTTACAAAGCATAAGTCCCGGGGTCGAGTTGCTCGATTAAAGGCGGTGCTCCAGCATGGCCGCAGTCAAATGACTGAAACAAATAAGAGAGTAAGAGAGTATATATATATATATATATATATATATATATATATATATATATATGCCATGTGTCTTAAACCAATCTTTCATGCTCTGGTCAAGAGATTTAGAACTCAAGAAAATGAGCGTGATTCTGTTTATTCTAAAACAGTTGAGATTTTTTTTATTTCATTGGAGGCAATTAACATCAAATATGAAAATATTTGCGAACTATGTCAGTTTATATATATATATATATATAAATTTTATTCCTTGCGTCCCCACCTAATTTCTCTTTACATCGCATCCATTTTCCTACAACTGCAAAGAAGCCAACCCTATTTACTTTTAGCGTGAGCAACTCCCTAACTGATGCTTTCATTAGCCATTTAATATTGATTTTGCTTTTCTTTTCTCTTTCCTTAAACTTGCCAGTTCTGCTGTTGATAGTTTGATAATTCATTTCTCCATCTTAATGCAACAATGATACGACCTGAAGAATAGCTGAGCTGCTTTTCTGTATGTTGCAATTAACGTAAAAACGCATCGCTTTGCTGTGCAACGCTTGTAGACTTTGTTTCACTTGCTCAATTGTTTTGCAGATTTCTGTTACACAAACATACACACGCACGCACGCACACACACACACCACACACACACACACACACACACACACACACACATAGTAAAGTTTATATGCCAACAGAGCTCTATTGGACTCTCTGAGGTATATATCTTCGGGTATTTGTGAATGAAACAAAGTATTAAATAGTATTATACTGTAATCTGAGAGAATTGTTGGCGATAACTTCTAATTATGAACTATTTCCAGGTTATGGAAGAAGCAGAAACCTAGGAGGATGTTTTTTTTTCAAGAATAATACCTTTTGTTCCATGAAAATTCCTTTCTTGAGATTAAGTTGGGATGTATTTTATCTTTCTTTTTTTTGCGTATAATTCCTAATGTTATGTTATCTTCGGATCATCGGATTCTATGAATTAGGCGATTTAAGTACATTAATTTTCTGATCTAGTAATAAATTTATATTTCAGATTTGAGAAGTGAGGTAGACCATACAGTAGGCATGCTTCCGTATCGAGAAGCATACTATATGTATACATAGGCAGAGATTCAATGCTACAACAGTTTGAATGTGGCATCTTCAATAATGGCACTTCATTATGGCGTTTTTCTCTCTTACTGTGTAGAAGAGAACACAGATAGAAATATGTTTGCCTGCACTTCGTTAAGTACTATGAATATAGCTCGATCACATGCAGAAAAATCTCTGAAAATATAAGGTTTCAATTTTACTATGGAGCCGCAACAGACCTCTGAACCTAATCAGTAAAAAGTGCAGAGATGTTATTAAAGATGTTTAACTCCGGTTTCTCTGATGCACCAACACACACAGATTCACACAGATTCATGCAGATTCATATATATATATATATATATATATATAAATAGTTATATATATATACATACAGAGAGAGACAGAGAGAGAGAGAGAGAGAGAGAGAGAGAGAGAGAGAGAGAAAGAGAGATGCATATTCACATGCACGTACACACACACACACACACACACATCACTAGGAAGAAGGAATGGATTCGCTAAGTGCATGACAATGTTACCGTTCAGGTTTCAGCACTTAGTGGTAATCACATTAAACAAGCAATTTGCGTGAACGCAAAAAGTTCTATGCGGTTGGAGGAGGGCTATGATGTTCATACTCATATTTTTCTCTCCTTCTAATATGTCTGTGTATCTGTGTGTGTGTTCGTGTATGTGTGGTGTGTATGTGTGTAAGAGTAGAAGTAAGTACAGTAAGAGAAAGCGGGGTATAGGTGTGGATTGACTTTATGCATACACATATATATATATATTTTATATGAATATTTATACACACACACATATATATATATAAATATATATATATATATATACATATATATATATATATATATACATATGTATGTATATATATATATATATACATATATACGTATGTGTATGTATATATATATATGTATATACACACACGCACACACACACACACAAACACACACACACATATATATATATATACACGCTAACGAGTCTTTTGGAGTAAAAGTAGAAATGTATGATAAAATATTAATTTCCATTTTAGAGTTTATACGTGGCTCTAATACTAGTTATGTTCATTTTAACTAAGTTGCTATTGCCAATATTCGGTATCGTAGGTTAAAATTATATTATCATCTTAGAGTGATTCCCTTTCATTATCTAATTATAAGGTTATTGACCGAAAGTTCGTTGCTTTATTTAGATGTGTGTGTGTGTTTATACGTGTTAGTGCATGTTTAGCTATATGGAAATATGTGTGTATATATGTATATATGATATATACATATGTATGTATCAATGAATCTTTTGATTGTTTTATAAGCTTTCAACGTCTTGTATTCTTTTTCCTGTCTCCACTCTATTTTCGCAGAACCGGATCTATTTCTCTATCTTGCTGTCTGTCTGTCTTTCTATCTATGAATTTGTCTGTCTGTCTGTCTATTTAAATATCGTTTTATCTATCTATCCATCTATCTATCAATATATGTATATAAATATGTACATAAATAAATGAATAAAAATACACATACTCACAGACATACACACACATAAATATACATATGAGGGGGGAGGCAAAAATCATTTGCACTTCCGCAATATCATACCTTTATTATAGTCATTCTGCCTTCTGCGCATGCGTGCTTATATTCGGTATTAATGTGGTCACATGATCGAATTTCGAGCCTGATCGCACCATTTTTCTTTATGGCTTTACCGTAGCAATGTGCACCAAAGAAGAACAAAGAGCAGGTAACCGATTTCTGGTCGGAAGGTGTGTTAGGAGCTGAAATTCATCGGAGGCTAAGAGAACAATACGGGACAGTGCACTACTGTATAGACGTGAGTATGAGTGGAACGAGAAGTTTAAAAAGTGCCGGACAGGCGTGACACTTGAAGAAGTAGACGGACGCCCGTCAAACTCCATCACTGACTTGGAGATTTAGCAAGCTCGAGTAATGGTCATAATGAACCAGTTCACAATTACTATCACTCGGATAACCGACAAAAATAAAGATATGCTATGGCGAAAGTCCGGATAACTTTTTATTTCTGTGTGTGTGTGTGTAATATGATTAAAATGACTATATAAATATATAGATATGCAATTATTTATGCATGTATAGTCATGTGTATAAGTTTCTGTGTGAGTGTAAAATATTAAATACACACATATACACACATACATGCATATATACATACATATATATGTGTGTGTATGTATGCATGTATGTATGTAATATTTATATACAATATGTATATATAAGTCTGTAGTGTGCGTCTATAAATGATAGAACACTTAATGCATAGCATACCTTATTTAAAATAATTAGAATCGTTTCGTCACATTTTTACACCGTTAAATTTTTTATATCGGTGAAGTGTTGTGTAATTACTATCATCTATCCAAGAGGGAAAACGCGATTCCTCAGATCATTGTTTAAATAAGACCTTCGGTCGATCCCGTTGTCATTTCCTTCTGTATTAGAATCTACGCCCAAAACAGTGTGCAATTTTCAATACGTACATTCATATTATATATAATATATATATATATATATATATTATATATATATATAATATATAATATAATAATTATATATATATATATATATATATATAGGGGGGGAGAATTCACAAAAAGAAAAAAGACAGGTGGTGTAGACAATGAACAGAAGTATTAGTATGACGCTCGGGAAGTGAAAATTTTTAAGGTTTCGAGCCTACGCTCTTCCACAGAAACGAACACAGAAAGAAACAAGGAGAGAGAATAAAGAATGTTTAGTGGCTAGCGATCTCTCTCATATATATATATATATATATCAACAATCAGGAACGGCCATAATAGGCCATTCACCCACTAGAAATAACAGCCAAAGCTTCAACCGCAATAAAAATCATTCCGTAACAGGAAAAATTTAAAAAACATTTACCCTGTAATTTCTTATACATGCACCGTTTCATCTGCTGTTTAATGGTAAACTAACCTGATTAAATTAATCAGGCAATCTTCCATAGGCCCTCAGATTCTTCAGTAAGAAATAGCCACAAGTCGGAACAGATATTTTCACGAGGAATTCCGACCCTTCCAAGTTAATTCTGACCTAAAATTTTCAATATCGCACGCACTCGCGCCAAATTTCTCGGCAGCAAATAAATATATACTATATATATATATATATACATAGTTAATCCAAACATGAAAACCCAAAAAGAAAACACAACTACGCGAGGACGTGGAACAAATATAGTATTATTGGACGCTCAGGAAAGAAGGAAAGAAGGACGGTTTAAGGTTTCGAGCGGGGCTCTTCGTCAGAAACATAGGAAAAGGAAAGATCCAGAGAAGGGAAGACGGAGGGAAAAAATCTCCAAATACATACATATATATACACATGTACGTATTTATATATGTATGTATATTATACATGCATGTGTATACAAAAATATGTGTGGTGGGTTTGTATGCTAGTATGTTGTATAATATACTCATGATATATAGTGTGCTTCACATTTTACTTGGCAGTCTTACTCTGGATCTGTTCATAATTTAATTACTATTTTCTGCGTCACTTACCCACTCATAGTTTTAGTTAGTATCAATCTTGTAGAATGTGTGAGGGCGTATATGGTGCACACATGAACACACAGAGTACGACAACACATACCTATATACTCACAACACTTATACACATACACATACGTATACAAAATATGCATATATATATATACATATGTGTGTGTATGTATGTATATATGTATGAATGTATGTGTGCATGTGTAGATAAACAGATATACACACACGCTGTCATACACACCGACATATATTATATATACATATATATAATATTATATGTATACATATATATATACATGTATATATATATATTATATATATATATATATATAATATATATATATATATAGATAGATAGATAGATAAGATAGATAGATAGATAATAGATAGATAGATAGATAGATAGATAGATAGATATGGGTAACTTTTCATTTAGCTCTGCTTGATTAGAAGCTGACGGAGTTAATCAGCGTGGTAGTGAAGGAGAGAGCACTTGAGAAAGAGAGAGAGATAGAGAGAGAAAGAATGAAAGACAGTGTGATTGAGAGACTAAAACACGCTAGAACCTGTATTTGTCGAGTGTTGGTTTGTGTGTGCGTGCTTGTCTTTCTAAGTGGTGTGGTTGCGTGTGAGGGAACACCTGTTGTATTAATTTTGTTGATATGTTTCTATGACAACGGCAGTTTTATCATCAGCCGTTTACATTGACAATAGCATGAACATCATAATATCAACAACACTGCTCAAGGAGACAAAGCAATAATAATAATTAACAAATGTTCGCTAAGAACTGTACACACTCATATATATTTATCACCGACATCATGACATCGATCTTCAGTCAGTATGACCATCATCTTCGTCGCCGTTGTCGTCCTCATCATCCATGGCTTTGTCGTTATCGTTGACATCGTCGTCGCCGCCACCATGATCATTATTATGGGTTTTGATGAGCATCATCAACACCACCATCATCATCGTCATCATAATCATCGTCATCATTGTCGTCGGTATTATGTTCTTCATTGTGATAGTCGTTGTCGTGACCATGATGAAAACATCATTTTTGTGTCTTCATTCCTTATCGTCCTCGTCGCCAACTTCGCAATCTTGGCTGTCGTGTTCACCATCGTCAGCGTATCTGCCACTCTTGTTATCGTTGTTTCGGTCTCTCATCATCACCACTACCGGCATCCTCACCACCACCAACACGACCACCACCACCAACACGACGACGACCACCAACGCAACCACCACCACCAACATCCTCATCATCATTATCATCATCACCACCTCCACTGCCACCATCATCGTCATAATCATCATCATCACGACGACGACCACCACCACCAACACCACCATCATCATCATCATCAGCAGCAGCAGCATCGCCACCATCATCGTCATCATCATCATTATCACGAGCACCACCAACGCCACGACCACCACCACCATTATCATCATCATCATCATCACTACCTCTACCACTACCATCATTGTCATCATCATGACGACGACCACCACCGCCACAAACACCACCACCATCATCATCATCACCATCATCAGCAGCAGCAGCATCCCCACCTCCACCGCCACCATCATCGTCATCATCATCATTATCACGAACATCACCAACGCCACGACCACCCCCACCATTATCATCATCATCTTCATTATCATCATCATCACTACCTCCACCACTACCATCATTGTCATCATCATGACGACGACCACCACCACCACTAACACCACCATCATCATCATCATCATCACCATCATCAGCAGCAGCAGCATCACCACCTCCACCGCCACCGTCATCATCATCATCATCATCATCATCATCATCATCGTCGTCGTCGTCGTCGTCGTCGCCCGTCGTTGTCATCAACATCGCTTTCAACGAGTTCATCTCCATTGTCGTCTCTAGCACGTCGTCCTCGTCGTCGTCGTCGTTATTGTCATCTTCATCTTCGTATCCCTCATTGCTTTCCCGTTATTGCTACTGTCTCTCTTACCGTAAACATCTCCATTATCACCTTTTCAATTTTCACCTTATCCCTCATTATCAACCCTTTAGTAGTAGCAGTAGCAGCAGTAAACAGTGGCAGCACGACAGGCAGCTTCAGCAGATCAAGAAAAACCCAGCAGCGTTATCATAATCGTTATCAAAACCAGGGCTTTCACATTCATCCCCATCAACGCTGACTTCACCATCATCTCCACCGGCATCCCCCTCATCATCATCATCATCATTATAATGATCATTATCAACAAAAACAACAAAGACGGCAACTGCCATATCAACAACAATATCGTCACCCTTAACAGTGTTGTAAACATCACCATGCAAAGCAGCATCAGGGTTTATCATTACTATCAATCATGATCATCAGCATAACATCAGCAACAGTACTAACACGCAAGCCGACACCTCCACAAATCGTCTGCCGTGTCCTCCGCATCACTATCATCATCACCATCATCATCATTATATATATATATAATGTGTGTGTATTTATATATTTATATATTATATATATATATATATATATATATATATATATTATATAGATATATATAGATATATATATATATATATATATGTATATGTATATGTATGTATCTATGTACGTATATATATATATATATATGTATGTGTGTATATATATATATTTACGTAATATATATACACACATACATGTGTGTATGTATATATATATACACGCATACATAAATATGCACACTCACATATATGCATATGCATATATGTAGATGTATATATACAAATACATTTATGTATGCATGTATATAAATATATGTGTGTATGTACATGCATGTATATATGTATGTATTCAGAAAGATAGATTAATATATATACAACAATCACATATATTCACAAAAGTAAGCAGGTATGCATACAAATATATATACATATACATATGCATATATATATATATATATATATATATATATTATATTATATATATAAACATGCACTCATACATACATACACAAGCAACAAACACACACACATATGTATGCATATATATATATACATATATATTTATATATATGTATACACACACACAAATACATCGTTACTGCCGCTAGCCGGCGAACATTGATAACACATCGACATGTGGATGTGACAGCGAGCAAAGGTAATACAACTAGAGAAGTAGTAACACTAATAGAACCAGTTGCAATAGTAGTACATAGTACAGAAGAAGTAAACGTAACATTACCAACAACACTCTATACAAGAAGCGTATTCATTATAGTAACACACTTCTTTATATGTCATTTATTCAGGGCAAACTTGAGGATGAATGATGTTAGAATTCAAAAGACAAAGGGCAAGACCATTGTCACGTGATGAACGCCTACACTCAACATCATATATATATATATATAATGTATGGACGCTTGTAAGTATATATATATATATGTATGTATATGTGTATGCTTGTGTGTATATATATACAGATATATATATACACATATATATATGTATATATGTGTATATATATATATTATATATATATATATATACATATATATATATATTACACAGATAGGGAGAGAGATATGTACTTATATTAATACATGCAAATATGTATGCATAAATATATACATAAATGTGAATGCATGTATATATATACATATATATATACAAACACACATTTGCACATACATAAATATACATATACATACACATACATACACATACATATATATATGTATATTTATAATGTATATATATTTATTTACAAAAATATCACGTATATGCACAAATAGGTGCGTGCGCGCGCGTGTTTGTGTGTGTGTTTGGAGATACATAGAAAGTGGTAGAGAAAGCGCGGAAGAGAGAGAGAGAGAGAGGAGAGAGAGGGAGAGAGAGATAAATGCATGCAATGCAGACATACACGTAAACACACTGAGATAGAGACAATGTGAAGGGATGAGTGAGGAATATACATTTGTGTGTGTATACTGGTGCGTGCATGAGAAAGTTTATGCGTGTATGTTGTTTGTGTGTGTGTGTGGTGTGTGTGTGTGTGTGTGCGTGTGTATATGCTTATGAAAATGTGACCATGTTAAGAAAAGCTAGTAAACATAAATCGCCGTAAGTCGCCTGGAAAAACAAGACGTTCAATACTAACACTGCTTCAAAACGTACGTTAGAAAATCACTAGCTGTACTACTTCTATTACTAATACTGCTGCTACTACTGCTACTACACCATTAATATGATATAGAATAATAATCCTTCTTACTCAACGCACATGGCCCGAAAATTTTAGGGAGGGGGCGGGTGTGGGGGGGATGGCTAGTCGATCGGATCGACCTTAGAACGCAACTGGTACTTAATGCATCGAACCTGAAAGGATGAAAGGTAAAGTCGACCTCGGTGGAATTTGATCTCAGAACGTAAAGACATACGAAATACCGATAAGCATTTCGCTCAGCGTGCTAACGTTTCTTATTTCTTTACTGCTTATAAGTGGCTACACACAGAGGGAACAAACAAGGACAGACAAACAGATTAAGTCGATTCTGTCGACCCCAGTGCGTAACTGGTATTTAATTTATCGACCTCAGAGGAAATTGAACTTAGAACGTAACGGCAGACGAAATACCTATTTCTTTACTACCCACAAGGGGCTACACACAGAGGGGACAAACAAGGGCAGACAAACGGATTAAGTCGATTACATCGACCCCAGTGCGTAACTGGTACTTAATTTATCGACCCTGAAAGGATGAAAGGCAAAGTTGACCTCGGTGGAATTTGAACTCAGAACGTAGCGGCAGACGAAATACTGCTAAGCATTTCGCCCGGCGTGCTAAGGTTTCTGCCAGCACACCGCCTTCATAATCTAGAACAATAATAATAATGTCTTTTCTTCATAGAAATAAGTCCTGAATATTTTTCTTTCTTTCCTTCATTTCTGACGGAGAAGGTGTGATTGCTGATTTCCTGGTTCTTAGTACTTGACTGGTAATTATTTTATAGACCGCAAAATGAATTATCTGAAGTTGGCAGAATTTGAACACTGAGCGTACGGACGAATAAAATACAACTAAGCATTTTGTCCGGTACGCTAACGATCCAACGAGCACACTGCCTTAATAATACTATTGATGATTTCATTTTTTTGGCACAAAGCCAGTAAATTCATGGTGAGTTTGAGGGGCTAGCCGACAACATCGAGCCCACATTCAACTTGTACTTATTTTATCTACTCTGAGAAGATGAATGGCAGAGTCAACCTCGGCGGAATTTGAACTCACAACATAAGGACGGACGAAATGCCGCTAAGCATGTTCTCCGGCGTGCTATCGCTCCTGCCAGACAACTGCCTTAATAATGGTGATGATGATGATGATGATGATGATGATAATAATAATAATAATAATAATAATAATAATAATAATAATAATAATAATAATAATAATAAAGGGAAAGAAGTATAACAAAAAAGAATAAATTCATTGTAAGACCACATTCTAGCCTCACCGATAAATGGAATAATGTAGACGGTAGGAGGTCGTTCACTAAATTTCATTTAAATTATTTCCTTCCATTTCAGGCATAGAAAGGCTACTTTTAGCTAATTACCTGCTAAAATCTCTTTAAAGCGTGTTGTTCCCAGCTGAAATGCTTGTAATTCGATCATGACTGACATGGGCGAACGCAGAACAACAACAGACAAAATAAGTAAATAAATAAATAAATAAATAAATAAATGAAACACTGTTGTTATCAATCATTTATTCTATTATAGACACGAGGCCTGATGATGGGGCTATTTCATTGCATCAACCCCAATGCTCAACTGGTACTTATTGTATCGGCCCCTGAAAATATGAACGGTAAACTCGATCGCAGAGGAATGTGTCTGGGGCGCTAACAATTAAGCCAGGTCGCCCCCTTAACACAGTTTTTAACGATATTCAATCGTTGGATACAAACGTTCAGGTAGCTCCGTTTTCGATTTAAATAATAATAATAACAATAACAATAAAAATATTACCAGCAGCAGCAATAATAATAATAATAATAATAATAATAATAATAATAATAATAATAATAATTATAATAATAATGATAATGATAATTTCTATTATAGGCAAAAGGCCTGAAATTTTGGGGAAGGGGACTAGTCGATAACATCAACCCCAGTGAGTAACTTTTAATTAGTTTATCGATCTCGAAAGAGTAGAAAGAAAAGTTGACCTCGGCGGAATTTGAAATCAGGACGTAAGAACGGGAGAATGCCGCTAATTATTTTGCCCGGTGTCCTAACAACTCCGCCAGCTCGCCACGTTTAATAATAATAATAATAATGATAATAATAATAATATAATAATAATAATAATAATAATAATAATAACGGTTTCAAATGTTGCCACAAGGGCAGCAGTTTTGTAGGAGAGGTTTAGTCGGTTACAGTGTTCAACTGGTGCTTATTTTATCGATCACAAAGGGAGGAAGGCAAAGTCGACCTCGTTGGAAATTGAACTCAGAACGTAGCAACAGGCGAAATGCCATTAAGTACTGCGTCCAGCATACTAACGATTCTGCCAGCTTATTATTATTATTAGTATTATTATTATTATTATTATTATTATTATTATTATATTATAATTATTATATTATTATATTATTATTATTATTATTATTATTATTATTATTATGAGTGAGAGAGCAGTTCATGCCATCAAAGTGACACTGGGGTAAAATATACGAAGCCCAATATACCCATCATGACTACCCGTCTGATAAAGGTACACCAGGCACATGCATCACAACCATATGTGCGCGACATGGTGATCTCATATCAAGATAAACAGCACATGACCTTGCAGGTGGGGCCCAGTTAGAATTTTCTTCAGGTTGAGTAGCCCATCCCGCTCAAACGGTCCCTGAATAAGGGTTGTTTAAGATGTTGAAAGAACCACCCATGTTTCCAGAGGTGAACTATTCAACCCCAAAGAATCCCTCTCAACACATGGATATGATGCTCCCCCATACTTCTGCTCGTGATCAGAGATGCACATATCTTCAGCCACTAAGGGACATGCTCAATGGTTAAGGTCAAACAACTGACAAGCAAATCTGTGGTATTGAGCAGAATATTGCTGTAGCCATCTTTATATACCAAGACAAAACAATGTACATGATAACACTTCCAATCAGTTAAGATCAGAAGCCATGAGAGCTACTGCCTGGTACTGCATCAGGGCATTTATTATTATTATTATATTATTATATTATTATTATTATTATTATTATTATTATTATATTATTATTATTATTGTTTATTATTTGTAGGAGTAGTAGTATTGTCTTTGCACAGCTCCTAACGCTGGAGATGTACTACTAGCAGTGCCGTTTTCTAAAAGTGCTCCACCCTTATTGCAGGCCCTATTTGTTCCATGCACTTATTATTATTATTATTATTATTATTATTATTATTATTATTATTATTATTATTATTATTATTATTATTATTATTGAGTGAGAGTGAGAGCAGTTCATGCCATCAAAGTGACACTGGGGTAAAATATACGAAGCCCAATATACCCATCATGACTACCCGTCTGATAAAGGTACACCAGGCACATGCATCACAACCATATGTGCGCGACATGGTGAATCTATATCAAGATAAACAGCACATGACCTTGCAGGTGGGGCCCAGTTAGTTTCTTCAGGTTGTTGAGAGCCCATCCCGCTCAAACGGTCCCTGAATAAGGGTTGTTAAGGAAGTTGAACGAAACCACCCATGTTTCCAGAGGTGAACTATTATTCAAACCCAAAGAATCCCTTCAACACATGGCTATGATGCTCCCCCACTACTTCCGCTCGTGATCAGAGATGCACATATCGTCAGCCACAAGGGACATGCTCAACTGGTTAAGGTCAAACAACTGACAAGCAAATTGAGCAGAATATTTGCTGTAGTCCAACTTTTATACCAAGACAAAACAATGTACATGATAACGCTTCCAATCAGTTAAGATCAGAAGCCATGAGAGCCACTGCCTGGTACGCATCAGGGCATTATTATTCTATTAATTATTATTATTATTATTATTATTATATATTATTATTATTATTATTATCATTATCATTATCATTATTATTATTATTATATTAGTATTATATTATTATCCTTATTATTATTATTATTATTTACTATTATTATTATTTTAGTATTATCATCATCATCATCATTCATCATCATTACAATTATTATATCATTATTATTATTAAATTATTATTATTATATTATTAATTTTATAGGTTGTAGGAGTGGCTGTGTGCTAAGTAGCTTGCTTAAGAACCACATGGTTCCAGGCTAAGTCCCATTGCGTGGCACCTTTGGGCAAGTCTCTTCTACTATAGCCTCGGGCCGACCAAAGTCTTGTGAGTGGATCTGGTAGACGGAACCTGAAAGAAGCCCGTCGTATCTATGTATGCTTATATGTATGTGTGTGTATATGTTTGTCTTTCTGTGTTTGTCCCCCACCCCCAACATCGCTTGACAACCGATGCTGGTGTGTTTACGTCTCCGTATCTTAGCGGTTCGGCAAAAGAGACCGATAGAACACGTATTAGGCTTACAAAGATTTGCTCGACTAAAAGCGGTGCTCTAGCATTGCCACAGTTACATGACTGAAACAAGGAAAAGAGTAAATGAGTAAAAGTGTATAAATGATCCTTGCTACTATGGGCATAAAGCCTGAAATTTTAGGGTCTGTGATAGATGATTACTCCACCTCGGTTGTGAATTGGTTCTTCATATGTCGAAGTTGAAGGTATGGAATGCAACTTTGATCGCGCAGAAACTGAACTGAAGTCGTGAGTAATCGGAAGTGAAGCCGTGCTGCATTTTTACATGTGCACTATTGCTTTTGTGCAGCACGCCGCAAAATTTTTTTTAAAAATCATTTTCATATAAACATAAGGCATGAAAATTTGTTTGAAGTGGGTAAGCCGATTATACTGATCCAAACGATTTACTACTACTTATTCGATCGAGGTAAACGGATGAAAGGTAATGTCGACTGCGACCGGATTGAACTCAGAAATTAAACTGCCGGATGAAATGCTGCTACTTATGTTGTCCGACGCGGTAACAATTCTGCCAACTCAGCTCCAAATAACTATTTCAATTGTAGGTACAATACTTGAAAGTTTGGTGGCAGATGGCTCATGGAATAATTCTACCACAGGGATTAACTAGTACCATTTTTTTCCCATCCCCTAAATGATGTAAGGCACATTCTATCTCAGCGTGACTTGAACTCAGAACGTAATTAACTCGGAAGAAATGCCACTAGGAGGCTTATCCAGCGTGCTAGCGTTTTTCCCGGGTTCATGTCACTTATAACGATAGATCTAAGAAGGAAGATAAAAACTGTAGAAAGAAATTGATGACCTTTTATTAGAAGAATTCAGGAATTCTCACGCGCATGCACACACAGACATATACATCCCACACCCACACACACGCAGACCCACAAACTCACACTCACACACCAACGTCTTTCTGTATCTGGTGGGAGAGTTCTTTGTGTTAGTACAAGGGCAAGTATTTGCATGTATATAAGCTTGCGCAAGGATGAATGTTTGCCTTTGTATTAGTAAGTTTATACCTCCCAAATAAGAGCATGCAACTCCACCTGCTGGGTGCAGTGCTGATTATAGCTACCCCACTATCTATCTATCTCTCTCTCTCTCTCTATCTATCTATCTATCTATCTATCTATCTATCTATCTATCTATCTATCTAGCCAAATCTATTTCTTTGTATATCTATATCAACACACACATGAAATGTGTTTGCGCGAATGGGAACGCATCAGCTGGGTGTATATAAATAGAAATATGTTTACGATTAATCACTGACAATTTTACATAAGTGTTTTCATAAATTATATACGTGTAAAATATATGCATATATATATGTATGTATTTATACGTTTATATATATATATATATATATATAATACATATATATATATATATATATATATATATATATATATATCTATATATATATATATATATTATATATATATATATATATATATATAATTATATGCATATATATAGTATACAGATATAATATATAAATATATATATCAAAATGTGAACTCGTGGGTACCGTAGAATATTTTTTTCCTCTGTCTTCCCTTCTCTGGATCCTTCCTTCTCCTATGTTTCCGACGAAGAGTTCCGCTCAAAACGTTAAACCCTCCTTCTTTCCTTCTTTCCTGAGCGTCCAATAATACTATATTTGTTCCACGTCCTCGCGTTGTTGTGTTTTTTGTGCTTTCTTGTTTGGATTAACTTTATATATATATATATATATATATATATATATATATATATATATATATAATATATATATATATGTATACATATTAAAACATACATACATATATAAATATATATATATATACATATACATATAATATATATATATATATATATATATATATATATATATATATATATTATAATATATATAAATATATATTCATACATATATATACACGACAGGCTTCTTTCTGTTTCCGTCTAACAAATCCACGTACAAGGCATTGGCCGGCCCGAAGCTATAGTAGAAGACACTTGTCCAATGTTCCACGCAGTGGGACTGAACCCGAATGCATTCGGTTGGGAAACAAGCTTCTTACCACACAGCCACGCCTATGTATGTATGTATGTATGTGGTTTCGTGGGTACAATAGCTTATGTGTACACGCACAACACACATAATAACGATTTAATATTCTGGCGCTCGTGAACATTAGAAGTAGTCTTTGACTTTTCGAACCTAAGCTCAGTGAGAGTTTGATTGATAGATAAATAGAAATAACAGCAAAATATACAGGTAGAGGAATAACAACTATAAATAGGTAGAATCAAACGTATCTTAAAGCGGCAAACTGGTAGAAACGTTAGCACACCGGGCGAGATGCTTAGCGGTATTTCGTCTGCCGTTAAGTTCTGAGTTCAAATTCCGCCTAGGTCGACTTTGCTTTTCATCCTTTCGGGGTCGATTAAATAATTACCGGTTATGCACTGGGGTCAATATAATCGACTTAATCCGTTTGTTTGGTCTTGTTTGTCCTCTCTGTGTTTAGCCCCTTATGGGTAGTAAAGAAATCGGTATTTCGTCTACTGTTACGTTCTGAGTTCAAATTCCGTGGAGGTCGACTTTACCTTTCATCCTTTCGGGGTCGATAAATAAAGTACCAATTACGCACTGGTGTCGATGTAATCGACTTAATCCGTTTGTCTGTCCTTGTTTGTCCCCTCTATGTTTAGCCCCTTGTGGTCAATAAAGAAATAGAAATTAAACGTATCTAGCTAGCTACTTAGATAGATAGATAGATAGACACTGAACGTGTCGGAGATATAAGAAACAGATAGACATGCAAGCATGACAGACGTGTCTGCATGTGTGTGTATGTGTAAGTGTGCGTGCGTGTGTGTGTGAGTGCGTGCGCGTGTGTGTATGTTTGGGTGTGTGCGTGTATGTGTGTTTGTGTACGTGTGTGAGTGTTTCGTTGAATGTTTAAAGCAACACATGTCCCAACGATTTACAGCCGTGAAAACTGCCGCTGTCGCTATGCATAAGTCTCTCTATCTCTGACTCTATATATCCATTCTCTGTATCTTTATCTCGGTCTCTGTCTGTCGCTGACTCTCTCTCTCTCTCTCTCTCTCTCGTTCGCTCGCTATGTATCTATCTAGTTGGATAACTTGTTCTCCCACGCTATGTAACTCTCAATATAAACGATTTTCCAATATATATATATGTAGTTAGAAACGGGAACGCACACGCTCGTTTGTGCGCGTGAGCGTTCGTTTCTGTGTCTCCGGGCGCGCTTGCTTTTGTGTCTGTGTGCATGTGCGTGGAATATACAAGCATTGGGGGAACGTTTCCTACAATAAAGCCATAATGTGACGTTTGAGCTGCGAATGACATTTCATAAAGACACCATGAAACTGAACGAGATACACACGCACAAACACACACACACACACAACACCACACACACACACACACACACAATCACACACACACATACACATAAACATACACACAAACACGCCGCCTCCCACACACGTGTATGTATTATGTAGAAATGCTTCAATATGAAAAAAATACATACGTGCACACAGTTAAACACATATCTATTTATATGTATGTGTGAGTGTATATATACTTATAGATAGATAGATGTATATATATATGCATATTTACAAATATATATGCACATATATATATACATATATACATACATAATTATGTGTATATGTATATATATATAAATGTGTGTGTATATATAATTTATAATTTACAATTATATCGTATAATAATTGTTCATTTTATATCTAAAAACGTATCAGTACACAAACGCATCCGCAAGTATTCCGTTAAAGTGTGCAATTGTGTACGCGCTGTGTGCGAATCTTTACGTCTGTGAGTGCATTTATATGTGTCTGTCTCTATATGGCCAGGTATCCGTCTGTGATTATATTTACTGCTTTAAACGTCTATTGTTGCCTCAAGATGTATAA
>NC_042999.1:171988176-172048176 GCF_006345805.1 Octopus sinensis
ACCTAAGTTCTATGTCTTTAATACTGACGCGGAATGTATGTGAAATTAGAGAAGTGTCCAGTAATTTTGGCAGCTACACTTAGTCCTCTTTTAATCATTGTACAAAATATGCTTCTAAGTTTTTGCGACGTTATCACTTGAAGTTCTGGATAAGTTACTGCAGGCACCTTTCTATTTTTCATGTCTTTTTTTTAAAAAAAAGCTTGCTTCAAAAAATATTTGCTTCTCTTGCACAGTTCGACCTCAATTCATGTATGACTTAAGGGTGGAAACGTGTGTATTTGTATCTTTGTGTTTGCGCATGTATATACACATGCGTGTATGTGTGCGTTTTGTGTGTGTGTGTGTGTTTACACACATATTTACGACAGGTTTCATTCACTTTCCTTCCACTAAGTTTTGATTTGTTAACAAGACTTTGGTTGGCCCCCGGCACTATAACAGCCGAAAGTGCAATGCAGTGGACTTAACCAGAAGCCGTGTGGTTGGGAAGCAAGGTTCTTACCACACAACTGCTCTTGACACACACACACACACATATATATGTGTGTATATATATATGCGTATATGTGCCTGTGTCAGTGTGTGAACATGTATGCAAATTTGTGTATTATATTGATAATATATGTTGCTAGGTACAGGATGAGTTAATTACGTGTATATTCGAATTTACATGAAAATGAAAAGGTAAAAATAGTATGATTTAATGCTCCGTAATTGTTGACTGAGCAAGTGAAAGTAAAATATCAATTGAACCAGCTCCCGGACAGTAGAAATTACACCTATTATCATAAGCGAACGGAGGAATGCGTTTGTATATGCTGCAGTGTTTCATTATATGTATATCGTAAAGCATATATACAACTCCAGTATATCGAGACAAGCACAAGTATAGATTTCAACAATAAGAAAACAGCTGACTGCATGTGTAATCGGACACGATACAGACACCTCTGTATCAATTACCAACAGCGCAGGTAAATTAATAATTGCTAAATTATTACAATTGCACATAACCACTACCACTACGGACACGACAAATAACATAATCACGCTTGCTAGTTCTACCTGCTTACCCATAAGAAACACTATCGCCAACCCTTTCGGCACCAACACCAACAATATAATATACACAACCACTATACATTCAGAGTACGTTGAAATGACTGGCTAATATCCAACCAACAAAGTATAGTTTAATATTTCCAACTACCTGCTAAAATTAGCAGTTAAATATACCTCAAACAGCTGCAAACATTTTAAAAGAATACAAACGAAATGGAGGAATATAGTTGTATATATATATTATAAAAGAAAACGAAAGTTTACTCCTGTTAGTAATCTTTTATTCACAGACTTAGTTTAACGGGACTGATTTTAGAATAAACAAAATCCCAACTACAGGAACAGACACATTCACATATACAAATCTAAATGAATTAAGACGTTGGCTAGCAGGCAGAATTTTGGGAGCCCCTGTCACATTCTTCTAAAAGTATTAATAAGTATGTACCCTACTAAGAAGTATTGAATAATTCATGTGTTTAACTTTATAGTGTTATTATTGAATGATAACTTGACATAAACGGAGGTGTTACTATATGTATGCATATACATACATGCATTTATATATATATATATATATATCTTTGTGTAAATGTATATATATGTGTATATAAATATATACACACATATACATACATATATATTTTATATATATGTATTTATCTATATATTTATTTCTCTCTCTCTCTCTCTCTCTCTCTATATATATATATATATATATATATATATATACTTGTATCGTGGGTCAGTGTTGAAAAGTTACTAATCAGTCAAAGAAATCAAATTCATATCGTATTTTTAAGATGACCCAATACATATTTACTTTCCTGGCTCTAATGAATGGTAGTAATGTTGTACATTTTTTTAACGAAAGAAAAATGGTAAGATGAAAAAAAAACAAAAAACAATCCAAACATTCAAAAGTATATATGTATATGCTAATTATGCAGCAAGCATTGTGACTAAATAACACATACGAAATTGTGGACAATAACGTGTCTCTATATAACAATATAATGCAGGGTAATAATGTGATTAAATGCGATCGTATTTCTAAAGTACATATATATATATATATATATATATATGCGCGTGTGTTTATTTTTTAGTGGACTAGTGTATTAAGCTCACAAAGTTGTCATCATACCTGTGCCTGTGTACGTGTGTTTGCATGTGTGCACCGGTCTCCCTGTGTGTGTACACTGCCTGCTTTATGAAAGTGATATATATAAATATGTATATGTAGAGCCGCACACGCTCACACAGAAACGCACACACACACACACACACACACACCACACACACACACACACACACACATATATATATATATATATCTGTATGTGTTACATTCACGTAGACACGTATTTACCAGTATGTTTTGTAAGGCGGAAATCGACATACATGTACGCATGTGTGTGTCTGTAAATGTGAATATATATATATGAATATATGTATTATTATATATATTATATATATTATACATATTACATATTCGTAGGTAAATGCTTATATTTAATGTTTACGTATATGTGTGTGTTTTTGCATGTGTACGTGTGTTCGTATGCGTATGTGTTTGTGTGAGTGTGTGATTGTGTAAATATATTAAATATGTATTTGTGTTAGCTTGCGACTCTGTGTGTGCGCGTGCGTGCCTGTGTGTATGCGTATGTGTATGTGTTTGTGTATTTGTGTATGTGTATGTGTGTTTGTTTGTGTATTTGTGTGTGTGTGTGTATGTGTGTGTGTGTGCGTGTGTGTGTTAAGAAATAGCGGAAGTTCTTGGAACACCCAGCAGGCATGGGATATCAGCTAGAACTGCTTGTCTATGTTGTGTCACCGGCATACATGCCTGCTTGCGTTTTGCCTGACTCTCGCCTTCATATAGTCTACTTACCGTGTTGGATGGACGCTCATTATAACTTTTCAAAACAGATACTAGCTTCAACACGCAGGACAATTTTCTAAAGCTTCACGAATATAGCAGTAATACAGAGTGCCAAACCAGGGAGTAAAAATATTATACATATATATATATATATATAAATACATTACTTTCACACCCGTATGTACGATATATAGATAAATATATTTTTATAAATTATATTTATTTATATACCTGGCAGTGAGAAAGAACCTGAGTGATAACTAACAAACGTAAAGTAAGTTGTTTTTTTTTTTTTTTTGTATACCTAAGTTTGATGTTGATTGTTACGTACATATATAGTTTTCCTTCAAGCATTTACGAAATAGAAAATCTCCAGTCCATTGGCTTTGTATTGAATTGATTTGTTATCTGAGTTCTTGTGTGAAGTTTGTTTGTAATTATTATACTTTAGCGGTACTTCTTCACGTTTATTCCTCAACAGCATTTAGGTTACAAACGGCTCCAGTCCTTCAAGCACTACTATAACGGTATTTGCCTCGGAGCGAATTCTGCTCGTGCCACGTCCAGTAGACACTGCTCTCGCTCGTCTCCCTTCCTACTATCTTCCGCGTGTCCACCCCATACCCTAATCTGATTGCTACACCCATTCTTTCCTCCTCGGACATTTCAGAATTCCCACCCTGTTCAGTTCTCTTCCACAAGTGTTCATTTACAAAATTTCAAAAAGAATATGAATATCATTGGGAAGTAAACTGGTGTAGTATGCCCCCTAAGGGCTGTGAGCCTTACCCTATCCGCAAAACTAAGCTGTTTGTATGTAAGTTATTTGATATATTACTCGGTGTGTTGAATATTCGACAAGTATCACGTGAACTTACAGTTAGTGTCAGTTCCTATTTCACTTGTAATTTGATTCGAAATTTTGATATAATCCTCGATACCCGAAAATAAGTTATTTCCCCTCTTTTTCATTTTCTGTCATAGAGGTATTCTACTTTGTCCGGTATCCGGGTGTCTCACATATGAGATCGTGATGTTACTTCAATCGAAGTATTGCTCCATCTCAGAATAGAAACCCATTACTGTTAATTAGTTCCCTATGAAGCCGGCGACTGGAGATCGAATTTGAACTCTAAATGTAAAATGATGAAACTTTAATGGCTAAGTGTCGCTTTTTGACACGTTGTACATGTGTGACACTCCATCATCTACTACTACTATTTTTTTTCTTATCGACTTCCAAAATGAGAAAAGTTAACCTAACAGAATTTTAAATTAGATTACTGACTATCGGGACACATTTCACATAACGTCGTATCCGACTCTTTACCTACTCTGCCAATTTATTTGTTCTCCTGTATGAAAGGGCAAATTTTCAATCATGTCCTAAACGAAAGGAATTTTACTTTAAACTCTTGAACTTTAACAATTGCGTAATGTGAAAATCATCGTAATTGCATTCTTGAACAGGTGATTCTTTTAATGTCGAAAGCGTCTACCAATGATCAAAATTTTCCATACATGACCTCCTCGTGGTCATTGTGTAATTCAACATGCTTTATTCCCAAACTATATTATTTGTAGTGGTTTCGATTTAATGTTTGGAAGTTTTTGCTGCTATGTCTTGTAAGTCTCACACGCAGGCTATTTCCCACTAGGTCATGATAACTGATGCTAATTCATTTAGGAAGGAATATAATTAAATGTATTTTAATTTTCTAAATTCAACTTGCTAAATACTAATTCTTTATCTCAGTAAGTCTCTTTTACCTTTATTTTAAAGTTGGATATTAATCGAACAGGCATCAACTTGCCGGCTGAATATGGAATTCTATTACCTATAACTTTTTGCACCTGTTTCATCAGGTAAAACTTGTAACTGCCATTTCCTTGGGCTTCTGAGCATGAACGTTATTCTTCATTATCTCGTTTAACCTGGCTCTCCAGGATAGGTGGGTAATTAAGTTAGAAAATTACATGTGATGAATTGTTATCCTGTCCACGATTGATTTTTTTCCCTAATACATCATGCCATGAAGTAAAAACTATAATCTGATTTTCAAAGAAACACTGATGCTCACACTGAATTTATTTTCTTATTGTGTTATCACTTGCTTTACATTCTCTTTATCAAGTTTTGGAGATCTTTAAGATCAAGACACATTTCCCATTTGTGTTGCACTATGTGGATGAACAAAACCCTTCCCTTGCTAATATTATTAATCTACTGCAGGTAAAGTTGCCACACTTCTGCACATTATTCGAGTCATTTAAATAGAGAACTAACGTATTTTCTGCTTCGAAGCATTACATTTTGATTCTAGAAGTTTCAATTCTTGAATATTGATATTTCTTTATAATGCGATACTTAGGGCAACTTAAGACCTAGACAAATGTTATGTGTAAAATTAAACACAAATACTCCCTATTAATTTCACTATTAGGACATTATCGACTGCTTAGATATTTGCAAATGAAAAACCGCATCTTATTTGTTTTTTTTTTTATATGTTTAGAGCCATGCCAGCCCTGCTCGGGCGTATATTTCTCTAATGCTGTATGTGGATAGATGCTGCGATCGAACTGTGATTATAGCATCTATTTACACACAGTAAAACAATGAAATCAAATTTCTATCATATCAAATTCATATCGTATTACTAAAATAACCCAATTCATGTTTACTTTCCTGACTCAAATGGATAGTAGTAATGTATAATTTTTAAACGGAATAATTTTGAATGCTGAAACGATATTTGATTCATATATGACTGATATTGCTAGCACGTCAGGTAAACATTCATTTGCGTCTTCTGAAGATTTACCTGTGAATTATGCATATTACCTCCTCCATTCCCTCCTTATTTTCAGCAGCCACAATATCACCAAATCGTTATCAGTTCATTGAACTCCTCGTTGTTATGATTCCTTCTCTGTTTGTTGATCTGAGTATATATTAGCTATATATTGTTAGTGTATCCAAAGGCTGAGCTTCACTTGGACTGCTGTAGAATAAAAGCCCATTACTGCAGCTTTTAATTTACGCAAAACATTTTTTGTTAGTTTGAACTATTTAATAATTAGATTTGAAATCATAATATTTATCCTCTATTTAACATTGAAATATACGAATTTGTTTTGCCTATATTATAACATATTTAAAAATGTAGGGAGTTGGCAGAACCGTAGGCACGCCGGGGCATTTCGTCTATCTTTTGTTCAAATTCCACTGAAGTAGATTTACCTTTCATCGTTTAAGGGTCGATCAAATAAGCACCAGTTGAGCATTGGGGTTAATGTAATCGGCTTATCGAAATATCTGGCTTTGTGCCAAACTTTGAAATCGATATAACATACTTAAATAGAAATGATTTAAAATATTTTCCAACAAGAAAAGATTATTCTTTGTCACACATATGAATTTTTTCTGATGTAATCTAACCAGTTAAACACTAATTTTGTTCAAAAGTTTAAGATGAGAATTAAGACCAAACTATTTTGTTTTTCATTTTTTGATATGAACCGTTATTCTCACCATAGGGATAGTAATGGTAGAAATGAAATTCTTCTACATCATAATTTTCAATCATTCATCAACGGAACATCGAGGCGTCTTTGAGATTTTATTACTATATCGGAAAACGCCGCGTCCTCCTCTTTTGAGCTTTTCTCAATTTCTGAAGAAAATAACACTGCGTTTCTTCAGCCTATTTATCTCTCACATGATGAACAAACTGAGAGATGGAGAAGAGGTGAGAGAGAAGATATGATAATCAATGAACAAATTTATAATGATAAATATCTAATAATAAATTATCAGAAATATAAGTTGATTTTTTTTGTAAATCCTTCTTAAAGTTTTACTGTTTCGCACTCCAATGCAGATATTAGTTCGAAATTAAAAATACTCTTTTTTTCACGCCACAGAAATGTATCCAAGTTCACACACACAAAAATTATAATAAACAATTATGTTGACTGATACCGTTTCCCTCGGTCTCTGTTGTTTATACTTTTGAACTATGTTTTCAAATTCGTATTGTAAAAAAAATATGAATTTCAACGCAGTAATATTTCCCCAGATTATTGTCTTCAACCTTATATCTGTTGTCAGAAAAGAATGAAACCAAGCTTCCAAACCCATGTTCATAAGATATATATCACATTGTCTTTTTAATTTTAATTGTTGCAGCAACCGCATTGTTGCTGTAAGCTTTCCTTGCACAACTGGGTTTTGCTGTATGATATGCGTGCAATCAGTGATTTGTTTCTATTCAATGCTCATTCATTAAGCATGTTTTTATAGGCACTGTTTCTGCTTATAATCGGCAAGTTCTAGTTAACTTCATTTACAGTTATTTATACTTAAATAGTTTCTCACTCTCACCCCGCAATCTTTGCACTTGCGCGCGTGCACGCGTCCGCTTTCCGGACGAATATATGGATAGACAGATAGACAGACAGATAGATAGGTAGATAAATAGATAGATAGATAGATAGATAGATAGATATACATTAATCATTCACTGAGAAAGGTCTGTGGTGAGAGTTATCAAACATGTTGGTGTTATTGAGGACCGTCTAAGCAATCTCTTCTTCACGGTTTTATAACGAAAAATATAAAGAAATTTCAAATTGGTGTAGGAGTACAACAGAGGGAGAATGGAGCATTACCAGGTCGTTATGAAAGTTAGCAACAAATTAGCACCTCTTAGAGCATTTATTCCGAAATGAAAATACCATTCTTTGCGGAAGCAGCTCAGAGTTCAGTCAAGTTTACTCAAAGATGTAATGTTCAATGATTGTGATCATTTAATGAAAAGGTTGGTGCAATGTTAGCCGACGCTGTCAAACAAAGGATCGTCAGCTGTGACAAAAGATTTCGTAAGGTGGACATAACTGTAGAAGATAAAATATAACCGTATCACTGATGCCGTCTTATTATATTCCGAACATTGGTAAGAGGGTTACATAGATGCACTTTTTTGTACACTGTCGTAGCTAAATGAGCTGAGATGAAATGAAAGAATGATCCACAGTTTAGGAACTTCTCTGATCTGCCACCAGTGGTTGTTGCAATTATTTTTCTTTTTAACATTTCAATATGTTCTAATCTTTGTATTTATCTTATACCCTTAAAGTAACTAAAATATTATATTTATAATTATTATTATTATTATTATTATTATTATTATTACTCACTAGTACTATTTTTATCACGTACGTTTACTGCACTACAGAACGCAACTCTGTGTGCCTTGGGTATGTGCTGTGATTTGTTGTGGTTCTCGTATTTTCACTGTCTTGAAAGTGTTTTACGAAGGATTGTGTGGTGCCTAGTAGTGCTATTTTGTGTATGTTATATATACTTGTAAGTCCTGGTGTTTTTGTTATGTATTTCTCTGACTGATTTTTTATCATACCTAATAATACCATAATAGGATGAGAATTGTTTGTTTTTAGGTCCCACATTCGATTTACCTCTGTTTCCAGATCATTGTATTTTGAAAGTTTCTCCGTTTTTCAGAGAAACATTGTCACCTGTTGGTATTGATACATGGATTACAAAGCAATTTTTTCTTGGTTATCTCTAACAACTATATCCAGCCTATTATTATTATTATTATTATTATGGCTGACGGTTAGTAAGGAGAGACAGAAATAAGAAAGAAGAAAACAAAGGACCACTGATGCGGTCACAGGAGTGTGACGAAAGAACTCTGGCCAAAATAAGATTAAGATTAATGTAAAAAATAAATAACACTGAAGCAAAATAACACCAAATATATAGTGCATGTGTTTTTATTGGCTATACTGGCAATATGACCATTTCCGAAATATAACAATATCTGTTTCGACACACGACTTCACATAAAAAATATTGCACAACAAATATTTAAACGTATTATTATTATTATTATTATTATTATTATTATTATTATTATTATCAGAAGTTGTAGTAGTCTCATTATTATCATTATTATTGTTGTTGTTGCTGTTATTCAAAGTCTTTCATTGTTTCGGGGTCAATAAATTTCCAGTGAAACACAGGGGTGGATGTAATCGCCTAGACCCTCCTCCGAATTTCAGGCCTTGTGCCTATAGTAGAACGGATTATGGTTATTATTATTTATTATCTTTGCACAGCGTCTAACGCTTGAGATGTGATACGGTGTCTCCTGTTCACTACGTGTGAACTAAGGTAGCACCCCTTTGAGCGCCATCTGGAGTATTCGAGCGGTTACAAGGAGTGCTGTTTCCTGCAAGCGCTCCACCCTTATTGCAGCCCCTATTTGTCCCATGTACCTTATTATTATTATTATTATTATTATTTACTTTTGATCTACACATTTGTTACAGTCACTCTTCGAGACACACCCAGCGTCCTGGGGTGAGTGAAGAGTAAGAGATGTTATATTATGACCGAAAGTTTAGGGAGGAAGTGTAGCGAAATATCTTCATAGAATACCACACAAACATTGAAATGGATAGAGTATTTTTAATGATATGGGCGGTACTTGTCATTACAATTTTTTGGATTTCTCTGACATATGGTTCTCCTGGAATATTAATTAAATGTTTCTGTCATTCCTTTTTTTTATCATATCTAGGGCACCTAAAATAACTAAAACACTTCTCGCTTTAAGATGCCAACTATTTTGTATTTCAAGTTCCAGGTCCTTATATTTATTCAGTTTGTCAAATTACTTTACACAAGTATTTTTATCGCTGGGAACACTTTCGTTTATTTGCCTATAAGAATTTTCTTCCTTGTCTTTAATAATTATGTCTCGTCGATTAGCCTGGATCAGTCTGTCAGTGTTGACTGGAAAATCCCAGAGAATAGTGACATTTTTGCTTTCAACAGCTGGCTCAGGCTGATGTTCATACCATTAAGCAGGAGTGCTGATTTTGTTGTCTTTACATATTTTCCAATCTAAATACTCTCCTACCCTATCGTGGAGATTTTGTATTCATTTGGATCAGCACAAGACATCCTGAGACAAGATGGTCTATTGCTTCGTTATATGTGTTGCAGAATCTGCATTTAGGTTAATAACCATTTTGAAGAGCGTTAGGCGGGTAGTTTTTGGTGAGCAAGCTTTGATTTTGTGTCGCCAATATAAAACCTTCGGTCTCTGCTTTCAGTCCTCAACTTCTCAGCGACTGATGTGTCGTTGCCTGATTTACATCAGAATTTTGACTTCCAAGTAAATACTGTTCATACTGAGGCTTCTGGCTCCACTGCTTCTCAATTTGTTTCTTCCCGTTCATTTTTGTAGTCTGCTTGATCCATTTCGCTTGGTTTGTGGAAGTGGTTTCAGGTTTTCAACTATTTCAGGGTTCCCTTGCGAATTTGCAAGCTTCTTTGACAATAGAATGTGATATTTTGCTGCTTTCGTGTTTGCTACCATGTCGCAGCCTCCACAGTTTTTACGTTCTAGGATCAAATTCCACCGAGGTCGATTTTGCGGTTCATTCGTTCGGGATCCATAAAATAAGTACTAATTGAGTACTGGGGTCGATGTAATCGACAATGCTCCTTCCCCAAATTTCAGGCCGTGTGCTTATAATATAAATTATTATAATTTTCTACTTGCCTTTTTTCAAGTTTGTTTCCATTTCTTGTTGAATAACTTCTCAAAACTTTGGGCAAAGAAACACACAACATACATTGGTAGGCCATAAAAAAACATGCCAAATTGTTCATTTATAATATATAATTATTATTATTAAGGTACCAAACTAGCAGAATCTCTACCACGCGGAGCAAGATGCTTTGCGAATTTCATCCGTCTTTACATTATAAGTTCAATTCCGCCGATGTTGACTTTGTCTTTCATAATTTTGGGGTCGACAGAATAAGTACATTTGAGCACTGGGGTCAATGCACCCGACCTACCACCCACCCCACCGCCAAAGAAATTGCTAGCCTTGTGCCAGAATTTGAAACCATTATTGTTATTATTATTATTAATATTATTATTATTATTATTATTAAGAAGAAGAAGAACGGGAGGAATGGGTTGGTTGATTGCATCAACCCTAGAAAGGGAAACTAAAGTCAACTCTGGCGGAATGTGGGCTCAGAAAATAAGGACGCATGATATACCGCTAAGCATTTTGCCTTAAGTGCTAACGATTCTGCAAGGTCAGCGCCATAATAATAATAATAATAATAATAATAATAATAATAATAATAAGAGGTACCAAGGATCAACTCCTAATAGATAAAACTGTACTCAGAGACTGCAAGAGGAGGAAAAATAACTTAGCCATGTCATGGATCGACGATCGTAAGGCGTACGATATTATCCCACATTCTTGGATTATGGAATGTATGAACCTAATTGGGATTGCATCGAATGTTGAACGATTGCTTGGAAAAAGTATGGCGAAATGGAGGAGGGACCTGACAGCATACGGAAGAAGTTTAGGGACAGTAGATATTAGGAGGGGCATCTTCCAAGAGGATTGCCTGTCCCTACTGATTTTTGTACTGTGCTTGATACCACTGACACTGATTCTCAGGAAAGCAAATGTTCGTTATGTATTCAAAAGCCGCTAACAAAATGTCGACCATTTGTTATTCATGGATGACCTCAAACTTCATGGTAAAGATGAAACCCAAGTCAGTTCCCTCGTTGATACAGTGAGTGCGTTCAATGCTGATATCAGAATGGATTTCAGACTGAGAAAGTGTGTTGTGTTAATCTTGAAGAGAAGTAACATAACTGTATGGACGGAGTAGCGATACCGTCGGGGGAGGTTATGAAGCAGATAGAAGAAACGGGATATAAGTACTTGGGGATTTAGGAAATGGATAAATTAATGGAGAAAGAAATGAGAGAAAAATTTAAGGTGGGATACTTCCGTAGACTGAGACTGATACTTAAATTGAAATTAAATGGACGGAATAAGATCGAAGTTATCAATACCTGGGCGGTTCCACTCCTTAGATATGGAGCAGGGGTAATCACATGGAGAGTAGATGAACTAAACAGCTTAGACAGAGAGACAAGGAAGTTGCTAACTAGATATGGTTCACTCCACCTAAAAAGTGACACAGGGAGACTGTATATACCAAGAAAAAGAGGTGGAAGAGGACTTATCGGGTGCGAACACAGCATTGGAGCAGAAGAAAACAACGTAGTATGGTATGTAAAAAAAGACAGACAGAAAAACAAGATGGCTGTGGATAAATAAAAGTGATTTAAAACCGGAAACATAGGCTCTAATATGTTCTGCTCAAGAGCAAGCACTAAGAACTAACTACATAAAATACAGACTAGACAACACACCAGAAAGAGATAAGTGCAGAATCTGTGGACAAAACGGTGAGACCGTATGGTATATTACCAGCAAATGTACGCCACTAGTCGAGAAGGAATATAAGAGACGCCACGACGATACAGCCAGGCTAGTCCATTGGACACTTTACAACAATTATGGACTTGACAGTGAAAGAATTTGGTTCGACCGCAAACCTGAAGGCATTGTTGAAAATGGAAATGCAATGATCCTATGGGGTTTTATGATTCAGTGCGACCGTGATATTGAGAATAGGAAGCCCGACATTGTCTTAATTGAGAAAGAAAACAAACTATGCTGGCTCATAAATATAGCATGCCCAGCTGGCAACAAGTTATGCGTTAAGGAAGTATGAAAAATCGAGATGTATGACACGTTAGCTTGGGAATTTAAACAGTTGTGGTCGATGAAAAGGGTAGCAGTAGTATCAATGATTTTCGGAGCCCTGGGAACAGTGAGCAAAAATCTCGAGATGTACATGGAACAAATAGAGGCTGCATTAAGGGTGGAGCCCTTGCAGAAAGCAGCACTGCTTGGAACCGCTCAAATACTCGGAAGGTGCTCGGGAAATGAGAGGTGTTACCTTAGTTAACTGGTAGTGAACAGCTGACACTGTAGTACACATTCGTCGTTAGAAGGCAACTATGATAATAATGATGAGAATAATAGTAAGGAATATTATTTCATTAATTTATGCGTGTCTCTACTACAGAATCAGATTTCTGAAGGTAGTGATTTTTATTAACATACATTGTATGATACATGTGTTGCATTGCTGATTATATTGGCTTCTTGTTTCTCTAATATTTAATCTATTTGTTATGTAGACGATGGTCTTTGAGAGTTTTGTTATTATATTACGACGTGATTGCTCTTTGGTTTTGTTTGCTTCTGTGTTGCCAGCAAAAGTACGTGATTAGTGTAGCATGAAGAAAACAACCAACTTTTCTTTATATGTAATGAGACCAACTACAAATTAGCAGCTGACTATACTGGATCAGGATTTGAATGAGCCTTATGGTGGATGCCGATATGGCTTATTTTACAGAATACTTGTAGTGTTGTGTTCCTGGTATATATCTGTACGTATGAGTTCAAACTTTCCTTTCTCACACTTTCTGCTCTTTATTTTTGTCTTTCATTTAGCATACACATACTTTTCATCCATTTCAAACTACTGTGTTTCTATAATTTCCGAACTTTCCTCCAGGTGATATTTTTGTCTGTTCACAGAGAAATGTATCGTATTTGGAACGTACATATTCAGTGCCTTCACTTTAATTGAAAGTTTTGGAGTACTGCTAACTTGATGTATTGGGCATTGCTTATGTTTGTAGATGTCTTTGGATTTGCCAGAAATTATGCGTTCAGTTGTCTTGTATTTTGTCTTTATAAATAACTGTTTTCTAGTCACATATTTATCATGTACAACCAAAATTACATATCCATTTTTGTCTTTATATCAGTATTTCTGAGCAATTACTGGCTTAAACATTTACTTGCTCCCACGGTATCGTGTACTGGAGGATTTTGGCCTCGTAAATTGTTTTCATCGCGATTTCCTTGTTTACATACATTTTTCTACATTCTTCATATTTTTTCTTCAATATTACTAGCTTCCAATTTCTAGTTGGTCTCACTGTATATATGGAAACGTTGTTTGTTTCCTTGATGCTACACTAGTCACTTTCTTTTGTTGGCTCCTAAATAATATTTATTGGAACAGTCGTTGATTCGCAGTATTTGTTTTTATTTGCCTCCAGTTCCATACTTTATGAGTGTGGAGCTGATGTATCCCATTAGTGTCAGCTTAGTGCTATGGTTTTAGATTATATTTGGGAGTATCTTATGCTTTCCTCTACGATCTCCAATTTAATTGTTGATACAATAATTTATAAAAGAGATGATTTGCACATTTTTACCTATTACCATACTGTTAATAATAGTTCCAAATTTTGGCAGAGGAACAGTAATTTCGACTCCAAAAAAATGAAATGCAAAGTCAAACTCGGCGTGATTTGAACTCAGAACGTAAAGACGGAAATGATGCAAAGCATTTTAGACGCCATACTAACGATTTTGCTGGCTGCTTTGATAAAACTGTTAATATTGATTTTCAGTTTTTGAAATTTGTCTGAAGTTTCTGAAAAAATGTTTAATATCGTTCTCTTTTATTTATGTGTGATTAATCTCATCAGTCTCACCTATTAAGCTTATGTGTTCCTGGCTCTGTTCTAATTTTCTGTTCTCAGAGACTGGATATAATATAATGTTCTCAATTATGGTAATTTACTCATTTTTATAACAGCTTTGGCAAATTTCCTAATCCCATACTCAATCCTAGGTAATGGAGGTATTTGTAATCAAATGTTGGTAGATTTCCTAGATGGACATTATTCCTTGTAAACAGTATGTATTTCAGAGAGGATATGGTTTCGAATCTGTCTCTAAAATTTACAATAGTTGTTAGGATTCTTCATTACTAGTTGTAATATTCTTCTTATATGCATAAGGCAATTTCTCGCTTACGTTATTTTGGTTGTATTTATACATATATGCACAAATAATACATGCATAGACACAAGCAAACACACACACACACACATACACACACACACACATATATTGTTTTCAAAATGAAATTACATGCTTGATGCATTTTCTTGCATTATTTATAGCTAGACTCTCAAGTATCGAAAACTTTCCTATACCATTAAATTATTTTTGATAAATTTTGTATGCCATAATAATGGTTATCTTGATTGCCCGCGTCACTAGTAGCTCCTCCTTCAGTATATACATCTCTTTTCCAGTACCGTTTCTGTTCCTTTATGAAAGTGAGATTTCTATCGACATTGACATCCAATCTGATTTAGATTTACAATATTAGGGGAATTTTGGTTATTAACAAAAATCTTTAGGTTTATACATTTCTATATCTCCTGTATTGTTGCTTCCAGGAACAACAATTTCCCCGCGCAGCAGCAATGATTCTTTTGTAGTGTTGATCGGTTTATTCACTGATTGCTGCCAGCATAAATTAATGAATACTGCTTTGATGTTTCTGCTAAAAATTGGGTTATTTGTTCAACCTACGGTTATGCAGCTTTTAAAATGTTGCGATGTTCTGTGCTGGATGCGTTTAATCAGATTCGTATCACTATTGTATATTTTAACCTTTTTTAACTACAATGAGAATTATTATTATTGCACTGAATTTTATTATTTCAGATCATATACTTCTATTCTTCAACTCCCGTTGTTATTGAGGTTTTTAGATTATTAATCTATTTTCATAAAGTAATTTTATTTTTTAAAAATCCCTTACTTTGCTGTCCTGGAAAAAAAGAGTTTATGTGATTCGCAGCGTCTCAATTTATGTGCGTTTGCAGATATGATTTGCTGAAGCACTTTAAATTGCTATATTTTGTAATTTCAATTTTGTAATTCATATTGTGACTATTTAATAAATTTTGCTTTTCAATCTAATAGACATTTCCGCTACTGTCAGTCTTATGCTGTATATTTGCTTGTCAATCTTTGTAAAAATGGAATGCGGTGGATTTAAATCTATTATTAACAATCCCGTCTACCGTTGATACTACCACTCTAGGTAATAGATTAGGTCATTTAGTTTGTCTGTATTCGAGCGTTTCACTTCCACAGACTTCAATTCCTGCAGGATTCTGTTACATTTCTTCTTTCGTAAACAAATGTATTTGTGTCTAATTTGAGCATGGTTTTGTCGTCATCTATACATATTGATTTTTTTTAATATCTTCCTATATAATATTTCTGCTGTACCTGTTAAACTTCAATATTGTGTATGGTTCCTGTGCTGTGAATCTTCTCTTCCTTGTGCTGTTAGTTGTTTTGCAGTGTTTATGATTTTTATGAGGATCTGTATTTGGTTCTTTGTTTCCAGGGGAACATCTATGATCTCCATTCTCTTGCGAATATTAGTTCTGCTGGAAGAACTTGCTTGTTTCTAGAATTATGGTTTTTGTACTATTTTCATTGCATTTTGAGGGCCCTTTTATTGTTTCGCGAGGGCGTTTCTGTTGAGTTTTCTTCCTTTTGAGGTTTATGAGTTACGTGTGTACTAGTTACTGTTATGCTTGTATTGGTTTGAGATAAATTATGGTCTTTTTGTGTGTGTGTGTGTGTGTGTGTGTGTGTATGATCACTTATTTTGTTTAATATTTTCTATACTTTTCATTTTTGTTTTCATCATATTGTTAATGTTAAACTCCGTATATTCACTAGCGTGTTTAGATTTACAGTTTTCTCGCTTGAGGTTTCTTCACAACATACACGCACACATTTATTTTATAGTACCAGTGTTTGTTGGATACAAACACAGATGTAAAATACTAATGCAGTAATGAATTGCTCATTAATCCTATGACACTTGAACTTCAAGGAATTCTTCATTAGTTTAATGATCTGTTCGAATATTGTATTAATTTGTTATTGGTTAGTGATTCTTTCTCTTTTCAATTCTGATGATACATTTTTGATGATACACTATTTTTTATTTTGCTTCACCACGCCTTTCTCTTGCACTGACATTTAAATACAGGGATATAAACAGATAGAATGCTCCGGTGAGATACCTAAAGTTAATGATAGTACTAATGATACACAAACATACCTCTTCGTTTAAGTCTAAATATCTAAAGCACAGCCGCCCCAATAATTAACATAATTAGTCACACCAACTTTTTTCTGCTGACACTGCAATAGCATTTGAATTTCAGTGCTGCCTCGTTCACTTCTACAATAAACCAGTGTTGAATATTTTACCTTTTCTACACACATCCACAGTATCTGATCCAACGAAAGGTATCACACACTAAGATATACGTCCAGCAGTATTTCTCTGGAATGTCTTCTCTCGGGGACGCATACATCAAATATGTTTAAAATCCACCTGCAATCGATAATTTTCAACATATAAAAAAGAATATTAACAACATCAATGTCACCTTTTAAGAAACGTCTGTAATAAAATTGACACACGTATTTTACTACAGAGAAACCAAATATAGAAACTTCTTAACAAGTGTCCTCTTAGATTATTGTAAACATATGTTGCCGCCGATTTGGTATATGAATTTAGTATTTATTAAAAATGTTATGGCAAGTATCTGTCCATTATTTATCCCACTGAGAAACTCAGTTGATCTTTTGATAACTGGTTCCCGTTCGTATCAAGATTAGTATATATTTGGTGCTGTAGAGTTAAATGATTAGTCTCAAGCATGGTAATTAGTATTATGTATCAACAGAAGTAAAATTTTGTTTCCATCATCATTTCATAAGCCATGATAGAGAAACATTAACGATTACAGTTTGGTTAGCCGCGTAGTAGTGAGGCGGTCTTTGATGTCAGTTACATTTCATTATGCATTAGAAGAATCTGATTTGAAATTCAAGGGGCACAATTTGAACAGGTAACGAAAAACCGAAATAACATCGTTCGTTCCGTGTACGATATAAGTTTAGCCAGTCAATAATACAAGGATATTTTCTCGACAATATTTTCTCGGTGCTTAATGTTATTGCCTATATTACTGATATTTTCCTTTTATCTTTTGATCTCCAAATATATTTCAGAAATCTAGTGGTGATCCCCAGATGTCGTTCACGGAATGAGCTGTTATTCTGGTGCAGAGATTACAAAAAACAGTGCTGTATGAAATATATATGTGAAAGAGTGGATTTGTTTTCCAAAGTATAGTGTGCAGTCTTCCTTTTGTGATATTGTGACTCCATTACATCCAAAGATGTTTTATTTCGCAAACTATTGCATGATTCTATTTGATAAGTCCGATGTTAGATAAACAATAATATCATTTTATTTTTACGTTAGGTATTTATGTGTATATAGGATATGTTACTGAATTTTGTCAAGTAGTTTCATTTGTTTCCATAATTCTGTTATTTGAGTTCTATACTATGAATGTTCCTAATGTGTCCACATGTGCACTTTTAAACTCCTGATTTATTTCTTCAATACTATTCCTTCTGTACATTACAAGGCATAAATCTAAAGAGCTATAAAACACTTTTGTTTTTCTGTCAGTTGATGCACTAGAAATTCACAACAATAGGTGTTTGTGCTTATTAAATATGTGTATGTTCTTATGTACGTTTGTATACATTTAGTGTGTGGTTGCAAACAAAACATCTGTATAAAATCATCAATATCTTGTGACATTAATAACGCAGAAGAATTTTGCTGAGAGCAGTAATGTCAGCCAGAAAATAAGACAATGGACAAAATCAGCAAGAACGTAGAAATGTTTGATAAGAAATGTTTGAAAGGATTGAGAGAATGATGGAAACGAAAATTTAAAAATAAAATCTCATGGAAGTCGACACACCATATACTCTTCTGTTACTAATTATATTTCTAAAATAAAATTTCTGTAATAAAAAAAAATACCCATACTAGCATTGCCGTTTCTTTCGTTTTTTTTAAATATTTACATGGGTGCGTCGTATCCGCTTATGCATACATAGGTACGCCGTAGCAGCGTGATACGGCGCACCTATTGACGACGTGTACACAAAACTGTTGGCATTTGATACGATGGCTTTTATTTCTCTCTCTCCCCCCTCTCTCTCTCTCTCTCCCTCCCTCTCTCTCTCTCTCTCTCTCTCTCTATATATATATATATTATATATATATATATATATATGTTATGTATACACACACACACGCCAGACTCACCCAATTTATTTATGACTGGAATGATGTAAAATGAGAAAATATACATCTACACCGCCAAACAAAATATTCCATTCTTATATATGAATGCCTGTCTTTTGTACGTATTTATACTTTTAATTGTTTATTTTAATAACGTGTTTACACATGTAAGGTCATATATATATATATATATTTATATATATATATACGGGTGTGTGTGATTGTGTATAGAAGAATATATTAATAAAAGGAATTCCAACCTTGTCTGATTTTCACGTTTTATTTACAATCTTATAATGATATAAGATAATATAATATAATAAAATAAAATAAAATAATAGAATGTTAAATGTTCATTCTGATTGAACTAGTACTTTCATGCATTAAATTCTGCAATCTTCAGGTTCATGTAGTAGTGGTGACAGTCATGCTTCACAATTTTTGACTGTCAAAATTGTGAAGCATGACTGTCAACACTACTACATGAACCTGAAGATTGCAGAATTTAATGCATGAAAGTACTAGTTCAATCAGAATGAACATTTAACATTCTATTATTTTATTTTATTTTATTATATTATATTATCTTATATCATTATAAGATTGTAAATAAAACGTGAAAATCAGACAAGGTCGGAATTTCTTTTATTAATATATATATATATATATATATATATATGTATGTATTTCATTATTTATTAACAAGCAAAACATGCAGATGCGTCTGCACAACTTCATATCATAAGTAAAAGTTAATTTCCAATCTTCAGGATTATGTACATGTTGAACCTAATTAATGTTTTATAAACTTTAAAAGTTATAAACTTTAAAAGTAACAACACAGAAATATCACCGCATACATTTTTCGGCTAGTTATAGATGTCACACATCAGTGAAAACACTTTCAGTTCGGTTAATTTAAATTCAATAAAAGTTCTTACTCTTGTAAATACACCAAATATTTGTTGTCCTGTAAACTCTAATATAGATTTGTTTATATTTCTACAAGTTGTGTTTTATACAGCATAATATGTGTACAACAATATTTCAAAAATAACATACGCAAACACTACATAAATAATTAAGACATAAACATACAAGTATATTGTCGTGTTTATCTATATTAGTTTAGAACGTCGGAAGAAGGGACATGTTTTTATAGTAGAGAAATTATTTTATCGACTACAGAGAAAAGAAAGTGAGAGTCAATGTAGGTGCTATTTCAACGCACGGAAGAGACTATAATCTACGACGTTATTCTTCTTGTCACATAATATGCTCACAGTCTATTATACAATGACAAGGGCTTATTTGTAACGCCTTAAACAAGTTTAGCTGCAAGAAGATATCGAAAACAATTCATAATAATATGCGTTTAAGAGTTACGCCTTAAATTTTTAACGTAGTGTGGGATATAACTGAAATATTTAGCATAATGAAGCAGTGTTACGAACGTCTATCTATTAATGCATCAAAAGGGAAAAAATAGTGTTTATAAAACGTGGAATCTTCCCGAGTTCTGCCTGTTTCTATGATTATGATTTAAGCATAAGGCAACTTATTCTGTTTGAAGATGGAATTAATTAAATTGGCATTAGTGATTAACTGGTATTTGTGCTATTCATAGTAGATTCACGAAGGATAAATTATTACAAAGGGAATCCGGCTTGGATCGTTAACACACGTGTCTAAATGAAATTGATTAAACTTTCCATTACCATACACTCATAATATTGATCTACAACATAGGCACAATGCCATATACATTTTTTTTTATGGGGAGGAAACAATCGATTAAATTGACTATAATACTTCGCTTGTAAGTTTTATAGACCAAGGAAAGATAAAATGGGAAATGGAACTCGAATGTATGGTAACTCACTATGCAAGACGTCCAAACATAGACCGGTTATTTATGGTGCTCACTTCTCTTTGCTTTCCGTCAAAATAAACTTCAGTAACAAGTGTTTCAAAATAGGCATACTGTCACACAGTTAGGGAAGAGGGATATTACACTAAAGGTTTCTGAATGCATCTAAACTGAAAGAATGCAACTAAAGTTTACCTCACCGGAATTTGAAATGGGTTTGAACAAGAAATATCCAAAATTAATCCCCCTACGCTCTACCAATTCTTCTTAGTCACTCTACTATGATGATAATTCTAATACAAGCATAAGGCTAGAAAGTTGGAGGAATGAGAGGAATGAGTTGTTCGAGTAAATCCGACCTCAGATCTTCACTTGACGCAAGAAGGATGGTTATCAAAACATCCCTTGGTATTATGTAAAGTCATAACGAGAAAAAGCTGGGATAAACGATGCTAGGTATTTTGTTCGCCGCTCTATCCACCACCATTATCGACGCCAATTCCCTTTTTCTATATAATTGTAACCCCACAAGTTTCCAGAAACGAATATTTCTTATCTCTCGACTACCACATATAGCAAATACTATACGGAGTTGAACAGCAAAAGTAAGAAGGAAGTAGGGATTTGATCTGAGATTGGAAAGGGACGTATGAGAAAAAGTAACATATTCCATGACCCTGAAAGGTTTTTGTTACTGCAATCCCTCTCAAATAAAAAAAAAATATTTAGTAGCCTTGATAGAAATGTTGATAGAAATGGTGTCGGGCTCTAGAATTTAACCTGGAACCATATAATTTCAAAAAGATTTTGCTTCGCGGTTATAACAGCCAATCACCATCTAGCTTGCTCTGATTGTTTCTTGAGGAAATGGCTGAGGTCATAGTCTTCGCAAGACCTCCGAAAGAAGTCCAATCTCAATTCATAATATTCGTGTTGCCATGGTTTTACCGTTCTGGAGAGAAACACCTGAGAATTGGCTGCTAATTAAGTTTGAAAAGAGATGGGTGAGCTTAAGTGCTTGGGTGAAGTGTTAATCGACCAACCCACTCAAGGTAGTAATTAGTAATCAGCGTCAGAACAAGATATAGTGAATGTTCATATGTTTGATTGTTATGTACAGAAAGAAGAATGTGGGAACATAGGCACACACCACACACAGGAGATTGTAGAGTGTAAGTCAAAGATTGTTCTAACGACATAATCACGGACATCATATTCTGCCAGATAATCTCGAATTTAACAGATAATCGACGGAGAGATTTGTACTCTATCTAGAAGGTATGCATATCAGAAATAAGTGTCAGTTCTGTTGATGTTAATTCTAGACACACGATTTTCCCTAAACTCCTGGGAGGAAAGGGTTTAAGTGTGTGTGTGTGTGATCTAGGAGAGTAGACCACTAGTAGATACAATACCAAACATATTGATTTAAAGGAAGCATTCAACGTATTTGAGAATGATTTATTAGCAACTATACCAACAGCGTTTGAGATGGCGGTGGTGTTTTCAGATAGGATGCCCTTCTTTAAGATAACAAACATTGTAATACGTTCCACAGTTTGTTAAATATCCATTTCTAGATATGAGAAGCAAAAGTAGTTGACGTGTTAGGGCAATAAACATACAGCTTTAGATATCGAAGCATTTATAGGGCCATCAAAACGCAACCTTGATAGTAACTTGCTCCAGGAAGACTGGTTCGAACGTTGCAGATAAGTTGCGCAGCATGAAGCAGATCTCAATGCAAACACAGAAAATGAGACGCTATTATGGTCAACGGAACCACCGCTACTAACAATGTAATCTCGAAATATGCAGCTCTATGTAATGAATCATTTAACCCATACAACAATCAACAATGCACTAAAAGAATATAAAGTGACAAGATTGACATGACTAAGAGCAGGTGAGAGAGAAAATGAGATAGAAACCTTTTGCGAAGATAGGAACTGAATGGGCTGATTGAGAAAAACAGAAGGGCTACATAAGGGAGTTGTCATGAGAAAAAAGGGAAAGAGAAAGAGAGAGAGAGAGAGAGAGAGAGAGAGCAAAAGTGAGAGGAAAATGCCTAAGAGAGATAATTAATTACCTCTATTAAACTCAAAGTTTGATAAAGGTAATTAAAAATGACTGAAAATTTATTAAGCCTTCAATTTGACGTATTGATTGTAATTAAGGAGGTAAAAGGTTTTAATGATTATGACCCGATAAAGGTTCGATGTCATTCGTTTGTCTTTCTTTCTTAAAATCATCTACATATGTGGGTGTGTCCTACCCGAAGCTTTACATTGATATTTCAAATTATTTGCATGCATTTAATAGCTAATCTGCACAAAAACTATAATAATACTGTATAGAGCGTACGTTATACGAAAAATTATGTTAACTTATATATGGTAAAAGTTGTATCCTGCACGGAAACCGTTTGCATACTATGGTTACTTAGCGGTGTCCAGTCATCACTGGCAGCCATTTGTATACTGTAGTAACAAATAAAATATAAACACAAGATATAATACATAAATTAGAATAATGAGTTGTCTCCTTTCAATTGGTCACATCATACAAATAGCTTTCAGGTATTTACAGACAGATAGTTAGTAAGAAAATAAATAGCACATATATATATATATATTACAAATGAAAAATAGAAGATGGAATAAACGAGAATATATTATTAATCACAACAATTGTTTCGACACATCTAGCATCGACTCCTCTTGTCAGACACACAAAAACTGGTTCAGGATTATCAAAAAGGAAATAGTGTCACCAAAATTTGCTTGAAAAAACAGTCGATGCCGTACGGCACTATGTAAAACTTCACTGATTGTATAGAAGCAAAGATGTATGCTGGAGGCGAACATGAAAAGATTACGTCTTACCTCTAGGAAGAACGCCAGAGAACTCAAGTACTAAGTTGTCCATTTCTCTAGCGTTCTTCCTTCTAGTAAGACGAACATTTTTATGTTCGCCTCCCGCATACATCTTTGACTGTATACGTATACATTCATTGAAGATATACGTAGCGTCGTACGGTTATCGACTGCTATTTGGCGTAAAAAACGTATCATGTGCCACTATTTCCTATTTATGATTCTAAATTTACGCTGATTTATGTCGGTGGAAAATACCACTGTATTGTAATATTATTTACGTTTCATATATATATATATATATATATATATATATATTATATATATATATATACATACATACATACATACATACATACATATATGGGGGGTATTGATGAATGTATGTATGTAAACATATATATGCATATATATACTTTCGTATACTGTATACATATATATATATATATTTACGTATACTCATATATATATATATATATATATATATATATATATATATAGTGTGTGTGTAAGCTTATGTGCATCTACATTTATTTATGTATGCGCGTGTATTCGTGTTCTGTGTGGTCATACGTGTCTGTTTATTTATTTGTTTATTTCTACGTATTTACACGTGGCCCGTGTGTAGACTTTATTCGTATCATTGTATATCATCACAAGTGATACTCTTTGAAAGATATCCTTATGATAATATCAAAGGAATAATAATTAGTGCACTCTATTATGAATAACTTTTTTATTCTGCTTTCATTTTGATAACAGCAGGACAAATGTCTTTCCTCAAAATCCAAGTATGTATGGTAGAAGACATTGCTGTACCGCCTTATATATAAAGGAACGGAAAAATGACATACCTGCATATATATATATATATATATTATTTACATTATTTGCATTTGACGGATATTTGTCCTCATCTTGTTTGTTATTAACACAACGTTTCGGCTGATATTCCCTCCAGCCTTCATGAGGTGTCTCGGGGGAAGTTTCGAACCTTGGGTTCTCATTCCTAGGGTATTTTTCGATGGTATTATTATTATTATTATTATTATTATTATTATTATTATTATTATTATTATTATTATTATTATTATTATCATTATTATATTATTATTATTATTATTATTATTATTATTATTATTATTATTATTATCATATTATTATTATTATTATTATTATTATTATTATTATTATTATTATTATTATTAATAATCAGGTCACTGCCTCGAATCGAACTCGAAATCTTGGGGCTAACAGCCCGCGCTCTTAATTTATGCAATTATATGTCAAGATTTCAAGATTCATTTACATATCATTTTCAAAATCGGAAAATCCTTTAATTTCATTTCTACAGTTCTCAGTATTTTTCTGAAAAGATGAGCAGTTCGGCCTTACGCTGAGCATTAACTAAACTTATTTTAACAGTGTGGGAGGCTGCACGGAATTTACTATGCTTGCACCACGAAAATATGGCTTACTAAATATAGTTTAATTAACATCCATTCTACGAAACAATATCTAATAACAAGTCGTAGATAAATCTATTGAGTGTCTTAATATGAATGAATGTAATCAGAAAATCTAACTTCTTAAGAGAATTTCAAAGAAAAGTATATAATCAGAAAGCATATATTAAGTGTAAAGGCTATTGTGATCGTAAGTAATTAATGACTATTTTTTTTCTCAATTCAATACATTATCGTCAAAAGACGACAAAAAATATTGGCATACAGACATAGAAAAAGTTTTGTTCAAGAAGTGCAACACCATTACGGAGGGGCACGTGTATACACAGGCAGAACTATATAGCAGTCAACTACTGGAGAACAACACAAAAACAAAAAAAAAGAAGAACGAAAAGTCAATTATTGTTGCCAGAAATTAGGTGCTAACATTACGATCAGGTAAAGTCAGTGCACTTCAAACTCTCCTCTATCTCTCCCTCACTCTCTAATTAAACATATAAAATAAAGTGAGAGAGAGAGAGACAGAGAGACAGAGAGCGAGAGATATAATATATATATATATATATATATATATACACACATATGTGTGTATTTGTGTATGTGCATATATATGTATATATATATATATATATATATATATATATATATATGTATATATATATGTGTATGTGCATATATATATATATATACATATATGCACATATACAAATATATATATATATATATATATATATATAAATGCACATATACAAATATACATGTATATATATATATATATATATATATATATATTATATATATATATATATATATATATATATATATATATATATATATAACGAAATGAATCCAATTACAACTACCATAAATTTTGTGAAAACCTAAATCACAAACATAACATTTGCTTTTGTAGAACACTTTTATCCTGCCTTTCTGCAGAAACGGTCTCTCAATCAATAATGTCTATAGCGCAACGTTAAAAAAATAACTGCACCAGCTACTAAAGATACGATGCAACGAACATACGCGCAAATTCCGCAAAACAAACAGGATAAATGACACTTTCCAAACTTATATGGATGTTACGATAAAAATATGTAAAATTGTGTATGAACTGGAAAATACTCACGTATAGTAACAACAAGGTAACAACAAACCCTGCCAACTTTGTAGTAATAAATCCTACCACATTCTGGCATTCAAGGGCCATACTCCATTTTGTAACTCTAAACGTGTCACTTCATGCAAGCACAAAATCTGAAAACATTAAAAATTTCCAAACAACAACTTTATTATTTTACTTACACAATAAACTATCCCCATAATATACATAAACTCCATTCTTTCAGTTTTATTATTAAACAAAAACTGTAGAAATTATGTACATACCCACTAGGAATTTTTAACATAAGTCGACAAATCTACATGCGCTGATATAAGCCTATATTTGTATGAAAGCAGGTTGGAAGACCCTTTTCTTTTTTGATTCTCCTTCTTTTAAAGCTTTTGAAATTTAAAATTTCTGAGTATCATTCAAATAACTTATAGAACAATGAGCCTGGAAATATATATGGACTACCTACCTTTACACATGCACATATTCTCTTGTGAGCACCATAAACCCTCCATTAATAACCTCCACCTTCAAAATACAAACAGGAAATTACCGAAATAATGACAACAATTACAAAAAAACCTGACCACATCAACCATAACACTTACCTGCATTCTTTTGTAAACCTTTAAAAAATTCTCCTACCAAAAACTGACACAACCAATTATAAAACTAAAATAAACTAAAATTGACTAATACTACTAGCGCTTACAGTGACCAAGAACTTTCTACATCTGCCTACATCAATTTTATTGTGAACAACGAAACTATGACCTGAAACTGTCACACCTAAATATTATTATTTTTAGTTATGCACCCTTTTCAAGCCTAGCCAGGCTCATGGGCCCGGTTTCCCGGTTTCTGTGACGTATGTGTTCCCCCCCCAGCTGGACGGGACGCCAGTCAATCGCAGCGTTACTCAAGAAACAGGAAAAAAGAGTGAGAGAAATTTGTGGCAAAGGAGTACAACAGGGGTCACCAGCACTCCCTGTCGGGGACTCGTGGAGCTTTAGGTGTTTTCGCTCAATAAACACACACACCGACCGGTCTTGGAATCGAAACCGCGATCGACCTACCACGAGTCCGCTGCTCTAAACACTGGGCCATTGCACTTCCACAAATAAATGCGCCCTTTGAAAGCCTAGCCAGACTAATGGGCCCGGTTTCCCGGTTTCAATGGCGTATGTGACGCCATTCCATCGCAGCGTTACTCATTTTTGCTAGCTGAGTGGACAGGAGCAACGTGAAATGAAGTGTTATGTTATTGGACGCTCAGGAGAGGAAAGAAAGAAGGAGGACTTAACGTATCGAGCGGAGTTCTTCGTCAGAAACATAGAAAAAGGAAAGTTTCAAGGAAAGGAAGACAAAGAAAGAAAATCGCCAACGGTACACACACGGTCACATACTGAAATGACCATATATATATATAGAGAGAGAGAGAGCTTCGAAAGTCCCGTCTGTGTGTTTTTTTGCCGTCTTCAAAATGTTTCACGTTCTTGTCCCAGTTTGTGTTTTTTTAACGTTTACCTATATATATATATATATAATATATATATAATATATATATATATATATATATATATATATATATATTATATATATATATATGTATATATATATGTTAATAATATCAAAAGGTAATTAGAAATATCTGAAATTTCCTTACCAGTGTCCTACCGTGTAATGGTTTAGTCAGTAGACTATATATTATCCATGCAAATACAGTGTATATTTAAACATACAAGAGGCATCTATCATAGGATTCCTTGAAAGATAGGGACCACAGTTAAATTCCAAACCACTATTAGGAATAAATTTTCGGAGGGAATATGGTAAATGTTTTTATTTTTCATTCTCTTCGAAATTTTATCTCTAATATTGGTTTGGAATTTGACTGTACTTTCTAGCGTGTAATTGTATATATATATATGCTTATATATATATATATATATATATATATATATATATAAGAATGAATGTTTTTATATATAATGAACGTGAAATACAGGAAGGGACGAACACGGAACACAGACAAATCATTCGAAGCCTTCAATCTTCAGTCAGACACCGAATCATCATAGCAAATTTCGGGTGTTCAATTCTGATATTTGCTCCAACTCGGCCAGCCCCAAGAAAAAAAAAACTAAGCTGTAAGCATTAGATTTCTTGGTAGAAGACAGGAATGTGAACGCACAAGACGGATGTGAATACAAGAGACGAAAACGAAATTGAAAACAGTAATGAATAAACAAAATATATATAACGGTGGTTGTCATACGACTTTAGACCAAATGAGACAAAAACAACAACAACAACATAGCTGGCGTAGAAATAATTACCGTTTCGGTAGCGGGGACACATGTTGGTCGAGATACGAAGGCCAACAGAATGGTTTAAGAAGCAGCAGGTCGCAGGAGAGAGAGAAAGAGACAGAGAGAGAGGGAATCAAAGAGGGTGGAAGGCAGGGGACAGAATCAGTGACCAAGAGAAAAGGAGAAAGAAGGGATTAAGGAGGATGGGAGGAAGAGGGGAGGAGGATGGGAGGAAGAGAGGGGAAGAATCGGAGGGCGCCAAAAAGTTTGGTGAAGAAGCAATGGCGGGTAGGAAAGACAGTGTGTATAGAAGTCGTGCAGGGTTTAAAATTGGACAAACAAACGGGGGGTGGGGTGCACGTAACGCCGCAATAATATAAGAATGAATGTTTTTATATATAATGAACGTGAAATACAGGAAGGGACGAACACGGAACACAGACAAATCATTCGAAGCCTTCAATCTTCAGTCAGACACCGAATCATCATAGCAAATTTCGGCTGTTCAATTCTGATATTTGCTCCAACTCGGCCAGCCCCAAGAAAAAAAACTAAGCTGTAAGCATTAGATTTCTTGGTATAAGACAGGAATGTGAACGCACAAGACGGATGTGAATACAAGAGACGAAAACGAAATTGAAAACAGTAATGAATAAACAAAATATATATATAACGGTGGTTGTCATACGACTTTAGACCAAATGAGACAAAAACAACAACATATATATATATATATATATATATATATATATATATATATATAATATATATATATATATATATATATATATATATATATACGAGATGCTAATGCTGTGTGGCCAAATCCTCTTGATGGTAAGTGACGCCAGCCCTCTGGCGCATACGTGTACAGTTTTGCCCTGCTAGGCCGCGTCAGTTCCCAGATGTTATGCGCGGAGTACAGTCGTATAGTGAATGTGCGTCGTAATTCCGCCTTCCAACAAGTCGATCGAAAGCATCGAACAGAGATATTCCATCAAATTTTGCACAAAACGTGGTTGTACTCAAGCTCAAACAATCCATAAAATATTAAGCATGAAACCGCTTGAAATATAGACGTACATCAGTGGTTAGCTTGGCAAATACTCATACAATACCTTCGTCTAACGACTCGTAAAATAAGAAAATAAGGGAAGGATCAGGGCATTCGATTTTTAATGTAGAATTTGTGCAATCTGAGAGTGCCGGCGATACTGATCCCCATGTTCCTAGCAAAGCAGCAGAAGCAACTTAATATTGAAATCTTGCTGGACTTTACAAATAACGACCCACACTACACGAAGACAATCATCCCTTGTGATGAGAAATAGGTCTATGGTTGCGACCAGGAAAGTAACTTCCAGCCCTCCTAATAGAAGCATCAGATATCATCAAAGCCAAAAAGTGCACTATAAGTTCGCAGGAATGTGAAGGCAAATTTCACCTTTTTATTTGGGGCCCGTGATTTTGAGCATCAGGAATACGTACCACTAACCCAAACATTCAATAAGGAATATTACCTTTAGATTATACGACGCTTTCGTGATGCAGCGTATGTATTTGTGTCTGTGTTTGTTTTGTGTGTGCATGTGTGTGTGTGTGTGTGTGTGTGTGTGTGTTGTGTGTGTGTGTGTGTGTGTGTGTGTGTGTGTGTGTGAAGTGAAATGAGTTAAGAATCCAGGTAGATATCTATATAGCACTTTGAGTTAAAAATGAGCTTTTACATATACATTTGTAGTCAGAAAGAAATACTGTCACATTTGTTGTGGATGACAGCGTTTAAACGGTCGATACACAACTCTATATTCTATATGTATGTGATAGTGCAATGGAATGTGCAACGGAAGACGAATCACATAGAGATGGAGGGAAAATACAGGGGGAGGTATTGTGTGATAATTATATTATGGTGAGTGTTTATGCTGGGCGTGGGAATTTTTTTTTACTGCTGATAATATATCAAACGGACTGAAAACGTTTTCTACTTGGAGGGAACAAACAAGGCGACTAAATATATTTTTGCCGTTGGGAAGATAAAGGAAATTTCATGAAGACCGCCATGTGGGGACTACTTCAGAATAATCATTTTCCTGCTGAGCAAAGACTCCAGTATCTAGTTCTGATAAATAATACCTTAACTGTTCAAGTAATCTCCAAATTTGCGGTATTTTTTCAATAGCAAAATGCCTCCTACCAATACTGAGAAAAATTCCCACCATGTTCGACACCTCTGACATATATTGGTGGATTAATTAGAAAGTGGGGATAACTTCTCCTTTAAATTTCTGAAATCTAAAATATATTTCAGACTGAGGCAAGGAATCTGAAAACATGAGCTTGGTTCCTATTGCGGCCATAGAGAATGTTGTCGTTCGCGCCCACAAGAATGCCGGCAACAGTCATTATGTAGAGCAAAAGCAGTTGAAGGTACTCTACTAAGTGTTTTCCTCATTTCAAGTACATAGAAGAAAAAATATAATATTCATTTTAAACGTGAACCAAAGCTGTTGAATTTTACTAACAGACTCGTAAATATTTGGCTGCTGTTATATTAAATTAATAGCAATTTTAAACAGACACAAAAGCACACACATACATACTCATGTATGTGTGGCACTCCGTCGGTTACGACAATGAGGGTTCCGGTTGATCCGAATCAACGGAACAGCCTGCTCGTGAAATTAACGTGTAAGTGGCTGAGCACTCCACAGACACGTGTACCCGTAACGTAGTTCTGGGGGATATTCAGCGTGACACAGAGAGTGACAAGGCCGGCCCTTTGAAATATAGGTACAGCAGAAACAGGAAGTAAGAGTGAGAGAAAGATGTGGTGAAAGAGTACAGCAGGGATCACTACCATCCCCTGCCGGAGCCTCGTGGAGCTTTAGGTGTTTTCGCTTAATAAACACTCACAACGCCCGGTCTGGGAATCGAAACCGCGATCCTATGACCGCGAGTCCGCTACCCTAATCACTGGGCCATTGCGCCTCATGTATGTGTACACCCATCCACACATCCACGCATTTTATTTGTGGGTTAGTAATTTCTAAAGTCGGTTTCATGACGAGAATCCTCGGCCACTATCAAGCTCGTCACATGGGTCATTGGTATTCGTTTCCATTTGGACGAGAATACACCGAAGCTACACAAGCGTATGCGGATTTTTGGTACAAACAAATAAATATACAGATCAGGGGAAATAATAATAATTGATAGCTATCTTCGAAGTTATGAATATGTGTAACTATGAATATGAATATACACGTATATACACGTATATGCACGCAGGCACCAGTGCAGAATATCCATACAGAATATGTGCACACACACACACACACAAAACAAACACTGATACAAATACACACACACACATAAATATATGTGTATGCCTGTCTGTATAGTGTGTGTGTGTGTGTGTGTGTGTGTGTGTGTGTGTGTGTGTGTGTGTGATATAAATAAGTATAGATATGCATATATGTATATGTATGTCAGTGTATATATACATATTCACACAAACGTATGCAAGTGTGTGTGCGTGTTTTTGATTGTGTATGTGCCTTTGTATAATTGTATTGAACGCGTACCTGCATTCTCAAACTTGAAATGACCTCCACTGGAGCGAATTTCCCCTTCCGACAGTTATTTAGAAAAACACACCACTTGGTTATGGATCTCGTCATTGGACCATAGAAGACGTAGTGCGCAGCCTATTAAATACTGCAGCTTTTGATATTCAAACAGCATTTGACACATTTGTTGATGAATGCTAAACTTCGTAGGGTTTCAATTAATTAAATAGACACGCATTAAGCAACAATGAATGATTTAGAGAATTGCACAATTATGCACGCCTATACTGAATGACTGCGATCGAAGGATACTGTGTCCGTATTCATTAAAGCGTAAAGACGCAGCAACATGCATCCTGTGATGCGGTGATGTCATTGATAACCCAGCGTTGGGATTTTACTGCAAATTATATATCGTAAGAATGTCTCCACAAAGAACGTTTTCGCTGCCGAATCCTTTCCACATTTGAGTTTACACGTCTTGAATATAATTATATATACCTATGGTTCTATCAACAATGCTTCATTAGCATCTAATTAATTACTTCCAGCTTCACAAGTTTTTGAAAGAAACAACAGACGTTTTATTTACAGCTTAGGTTCATTTCATATCATATGCAAACTATCCTGAACGTATAAGGTTTTCTTTGTTTGAGGGTATATTATACCACAATATCTATCTTTCTATCTATCTATCTATCTATCTATCTATCTATCTATCTATCTATCTATCTATCTATCTATCTATCTATCTATCTATCTTTCTTTCTATCTATACATATATATATATATATATATATATATACATACATACATACATACATACATATATAATATTACCTGTGCGTATGCACACACACGCATGTGTATATGTATTATATATATATATATATATATATATATATAGAGAGAGAGAGAGAGAGAGAGAGAGAGAAAGAGAGAAACACGTCCGTGCAGGACAAGAAATATGGTCACGTGAGGAAAAGGAATATGGTCGATGGTCACGCGTGAGCAACGTGAAAGAGAGTGAGAGAAAAAGAAAAGGGAGAAAGACTGATAGAATACGGTGACGGAGGGAAGGAGAGAAAAAGAGAATTAGAAAAGGATGTAGGAAGAAAACAGTATAGGGTAGAGAGTCGCACCTTTTTCATGCCACTCTCTACCCTATACTGTTTTCTTCCTCCATCCTTTTCTAATTCTCTTTTTCTCTCCTTCCCTCCTTCGACGTATTCTATCTGTCTTTCTCCCCTTTCTTTTTCTCTCACCCTCTTTCACATTGCTCACGAGTGACCATCGTCCATCTTTCTTTTCCTCACGTGACTATCTTTCTTTTCCTGCATGGATGTGTTTCTCTCTATCTCTCTCACTATCTTTTATCTTTTTTCTTAAAAAGGGAAAAAAATCATTTCTGCCAGTGTTCACTATTTCCTGTCGTTTTGATCTAACGATCCTCCATGTTTGTATTCGTGCGGTTTCCACTGTCATGTTTTTGTTCCCAAATATTACCCTCTATTTATGGAAGCGACTGTCTTTGAAAACTCTTATTGTCGTGGAATGCTCGAAATAAGGAGCAGATAGACAACCGACAACTAATGTGTTAACTTGTCCTATTTTCCGTTTTTTCTTCGTTGTTTACTTTTTTCATGTTACTTGCACCGTTGGTGATGTCATGTACCCATATATATGCATATATGGTAGTCTTAATACACAAATACAGAAATTCCATCCAATGCGGTGTTGAGCACTCATGTTGTGTGTGTGTGTGTGTGTTTTAGCTTCAAATTTTGGCACTCAGACAGCAAGTTTAAGGCGGTGGGAAAAGTCGATTAAATCAATCCCACTGACTAATTGATAATATTTTATCGAACATGAATTGAATAAGATTATATGAGACTTTATAAATCATTTCCCCCATTATGTTTAAATTTTGCTAAACAGTTAAGGGATTGAAACTTGCGTGGAAATTATTTATCTTGAAACTCAAATAATTGCAAACTAGTACATCGGCCCAACCTAAACAATACATATCTATGTAAAGAAATACATTATTTTTATTAAACATCAAAAAATATTGCCATTATTATTTTATTAGCACGCACAATTTCCCCATTCACTCTTAATCGCATAGAAATGCACTCACGCATATTCATCATCGAGATATATAGTGGCATACTCAAACTCACTCATAATCACATATATGCATATGCTTAAGTGCGATTTTATATACATCTATGTATACTTACAGACACATATATATATATGTATATATGTATGGTGCATGTATACATGTATGTATGTAAATATATATGTCTGTATAAAGGTACGTAAGTATGTATGTACATATATTTACGTAGAATATGAATGTTTACTCTGACTACAAGCATGTATATATACGTTTTCTTAAAATTCTCTTTCACTTTATCTTTTCAGTGGATTAACCTGGATTAAAAAGGATTACTTTCAAATATGGATTTACGTGCCTGGACAGTACCTTTGGCGACAAGCTGGTTTGTGGTTCTCATGTTATTATTGGATGTTTCAATTGGATCCACTGCAGATTTGCACGCACCGTGTTACGCTTGTCGCATATTCAACATCATGCAGAGGGACAATCCCAAACATGACCCAAAGGTATTTCTTTTCGCAGACAGTTTTATATTAATTATTACCTGTTTGAAGTTTAGATTTGAATGTATGTATAGCATTCATTGCTTTCTTAAGAATACACATGGGAAAAAATAATCAAGTCAATTTTGGTTCGGTAGCAATTTTCATGGAATATTCCATAGGTTTGTTAGTTACCTACTTTATTTAAACGAGCCGTAAATGATACGTTTAATAACTATTCGGCCCATACCCTTCAGCCATCACAAAACGTAGGAAACATGTCAATGGATGATCTAGGCATCGATTTGTTTTATTTGAAATCCATTTAAAATGAGGCTGTATAATGTTACAGACAAAACATTGTTCTACTTTCAACAAGACGGATAAAATGAAACAGGTTTAGTTCGAACATCGAGAGAACATGTTCAAGAGAACATGTTGTGACGTGGAACAAGGCAAGGCTTGAATGTAAATATGAACTACTATCAGCAAGTCATGGACGGCAAACTCGTAATCTCCACACTAAAGACATTTCTTAAATTCAGTGCAGCAATGAAATAAATGAATTTTTAGTAACTTAGAGTAGTTACAACCGTGGTATCAGTTTCAGGAATATATTATCAACAAGTGTATTGTAAACATGTACTGAACATATAGGGAACCCAACATGTTACTCTCAACCTATTTCAATTATATGTTATCCTGTTTATACAACTCATTGCAATTCTTTAGAATCCTAGGAACAATTTACATATTATCAAATATTTTATTAAGGGTAGGCTAATCGTAAATACAGCGTTTTCCTGTTGCATTTTGCTTTGCATATCATTAGTTGGAATTGCAGGTATGTCTTAAAACCTGAGAAAATATTGGTTACAAAACGTAAAGTAACTCCAGTAGAGCAGCTTCTTTTTTCTCTCAGGAAATACAAATAGATCAAAGATACGCATAATTACATAATTCTTTCTGTGATCACTAAACATGGAAGAAGTAGGCATGTCATCACCCATGAACTAAATGACCAATGTAAAGAAAAATAGATTTGAAAATGTTGTTTTGGGTAGAAGACATGACATACCAATGATGACTGTGGTTTTATGTCTGCATCCTCATGGACATCTTGGTTATAAAACTAACATGAGAAAAACTTCTATTATAATTTCACTGAATGTAAATAAAGCAGCGAGCTGGCTTAATAGGTGGCATGCCAGGCAAAATGGTTTGCGGCATTTCATCCGACTTTGGTTTCATTATATCAGAGTTGATAAAATAAGTATCAGTTGAGCAATGGGATTGATGTAATTGACATACCCCCGGCACTGAAATTGCTGGCCTTCTGCAAAAGTTTGAAACTAATATCATTGATTGCAAATAACGGGGACAGCCCGAGCAATAAGTAGAATGTTGATCAACTAATATCACCATTATATAGGTTCAACTCCATATTCGACGTCGAATACAAAATGTTACCCAAAATTCTAGTCGTGCTACTAAGTTTTAGAAATCGATATTAGCTCATAATTTTCGGTCGATAACCACAACAATTATTTCTGGGATAAAACAATTTTCTTTCTCACTCAACCTGATCGGTGACAGAATATTCCGACAGCTTAGCGAAACGGAGCAATAGTCGAAGAAGTGAGAACCCATCATTTCCACAGTCATTTCGGAATATCATTTAGATGTAAACGGATTTGATGTTATTCTGGGTCTTTCACTCTTTCTTTCCGTTCACTTTATTTTTTACTCTCCCTTGACTACTCCACCTATATACACTCCCGCTCGGACACACATACACACGCGCACACGTACACACATGTACACAAATACAAATATATATATATATGTTTTTGCTTCTGGTCGTGTGTGTGTATTTGCGCGTGTATGTGTGTATGTGTTTCTCGTTATGTAAGTGATGTGTGTACAGGAGTACGCATGTATGACAGTATAAATGAGAAATGCATATCGTATCTGTTTTAGAGTTCAATCCTACTGCGAATCACTTCAAGCAAACATTTGTAAGCGAAATTTTCCTGACATCTTCGAAAACGTATTAAATAATCTGAACTTGCTCCCTTGTTGCAGACAAAAATTCCAGCCATTTTAAAAGAAACACGTAGCCTTGTATCTCTTTGGCAGATTATTGCGAGCAAATTGAACAGTATTCAGTTACATGCAAATTTTGCATGATAATTCGCTAGTCACAGCGGCCTCGTCCATCTCTGAGTAACGTTTTAAGATGAAATGCCGCAAAGTATTTTGCCCGGCATGCTACCTATTCAGCCAGCTCGTTGCTTTATTTACATTCACTGAAATTATAAAAGACTTTTTTCTCATTTTTGTCATTGGTTTATAACCCTTTGTCCATCTCTGAGAAAACACAGCATGTACAAACACATAGATCTTGCGGCATGTTTTAATGTAAGTTTCATTCATGTTTTAGACAAATGAGATGGGTTATACCCGAAACATTTAAAGACAGGGAGGAATATATCTCTGAATAAGAAACCTGGCCGAATACTAATTCCAAGAAAGTCAACTGAAGACTACGCGGTGATCTTAAACTGAGCGACCAATTATTACTCCCACTCAAATAATCTAAGGCGAGATTTGGAATGGGAAGTAGTCAAAAAGTAGGATATTGCGTGACTTTCCATCTGATGTTTTAACTTTACTTCAAACAAGAGAGATGTACATTATCGGTCCTCATATAACGTAAGGGCAAATACGAACACGGCAGAAATCCAATGTACCAGAATAAATACATCAACGCGCTCATCACAATTGTAAGAGAAATGGGCGTATATTGCGTTGAAGAAATATTTGTTTATAACGCAAACATGTGATTTCAAACAAAGCACACTGCATGGTCGGGTAACGAAACCTGTATCTTCTAGTTAAGATGATATAATGTAACAACAGGCCAAACTGTTATCATATTTTGTTTGTTGGAAGAGGAGGGGAACAATTTTCAACCTTACAATCATATTTTTCTAAACGTTAACTTTAACTATCTCTCATTTGCATATCATTAAATATTTCAATAATATAATTCAATAATTGAAAAACAAACAACGGAAAATATAACTCATTTGATTTCCTGTGCTGCTGAAATGATATACATGCGTGCACACACACATGGACACCCAAGCACACACCTAGACACACACGTAGATACATAATGCGCGTGCATGAGCGTTTTCTGGCTGTCAGAGACGGAAACGCAGAGGGGAGAAAACCACTTGGTAAACTCAAACCCTGGATAACACGAGAGCAGTCATCGTCAGACGGGAGATCTAATCCGAGTGCTTGTAGGTGAATATATTCCGTTTAAGAAAATCTTCTGCAAATTACACGCACACGAAAACACACAGACACACACATATGCGCACGCACTAAATACATTCATATATATATGTCTATATTATCTTTCCTTTTGTTATGATGTTATGACTTCTGGTATATTTCATTAACCAACTGTCTAATCACCAACACGTAATGCACGTAATCTATGACTCTGTATAATATATAACTGCACATATGACACTGTATTTCTTTATTGGCCACGCAGGGCGTAACATAAAGAGGACACTGTTCTCAATCTCCAGCACACGTGCGTATATATACAATTCAGAACCGTCCATTCACTGGGGTGATTGGTTTCCACAACACACCCCTTTCAGCCCTTAAGACATAGGTATAATCGTGTACAGCCAGTGTTACTGCTACAGTACTCCTCATCCTCCTTCCTTCACATTGGGCGAAACTGGGTGTTCGAAGTTGCTGCGTTCAGTTATGCTTCTTGCTGTGGAATAGGTTCATATGTATATTGTAGACATATATTTGTAGACATAACGTTTCACAGTCTATATATATGTGTGTGTATACATACGCACACTCATACATACACACACATATACATACACATGTATGTATGTATGTATGCATGTATGTATGTATGTATGTGTGTATGTATATATATATATATATATATATATATATATATATATATACATGGTCACACATCTACAGACAGACTGGCTGAATTAGTTTCTGAGATAAAGAGAGAACGTGTGGGATGAGGGTGAGAAATACATAATGAGGGAGAATTTAGGCTTATAAATGGATGAGGTGTATGTAAATGCATTATGAATAAGAATGGGCCGCTGTGGACAGCGTAAACTGAGTGTTTACACTCATTGCATCTTACGAAATCTATATTAAGTTTCATATCTTGCCAATATTTAATGATGTAATCAGAGCAAGATTCATTATATATTCCCAGTCGAAAGCAATACACATCCTTTAGATCATTAATTTCCTGGCAAAGTTGAAACATCATTACGTCTTTTTCTCCCCCATTATCTAAGTAATTGGAGATGATGAAATCGTTATTACCTGCCTTACCGCATTAATAATGCTTGAACTCATATCTATGTTGAGAATATTTACTAAAACACAGTTCCTTCGCAACCAGAACGGAGTTATTGATAGATACGCACACATACACACACATGCACGCGCACACACATATACAGAGACAAACACACACACTCACGCACACACATGAATATAGACATATATATATATATATATATATATATATATATATATATATATATATACGAAGACCATCTTTCAGTTACCGCCTACCAAATCCACTCACAAGGCTTTGTAGGCCCATGATTTAGTAGAGGGCAATTGCCGAAGGTGCCACGGAGTGGGATTGAACCCGGAACCATGTAGTTAGGAAGCTAGCTCCTTACCACTCATTCACGCCTATACATACATACATACATACATATATATATATATATATAATATATATATATATATATATATATTATATATATATATACATACACATATATATTATATATATTATATAAATGTGTGTGTATGTAGAGAGAGAGGGAGAGAGAGACATACATGCATACAGACAGACAGAAAGACAGAATATACATAGAACGCGAGAGACAAAAATATAGAATGATAAACACATCACTCTTTATACTTACAGAAACACTCCCTTACACGTATGTATGTATTATGTGTATATGAATTCTCATGAGTACAGATACTGACGGTTGAGTACAATGAAATAATTTATAGACATAATGTTTCACAGTATATAGTTTCATATAGTATATCGATGTGGTAAAATCTCTTGTGGTTTTATTTGACTGTCTAGTGCCATTTCGTAATCGCATACCGCGGATACAATCGCCAATATGTCTATAATATATCTATGTACGTATGTATGTATGTATGTATGTATGCATGTATGTGTGAGCTGTGCGTAAGGCATCTACATAATACAAAAGATAGAGGGAAAGAAACATAATATATATGTTGTATATAAAAAAAAGAACCTAATATGTTTCGCAATGCGATCATGCTGGCAGAGGGAAACTAGAAAAAGAAAAAATGGAAAGTGACAGATAGCAGTCAGAGACCCTAGATATAGGTTAGATCTGGTGAGAGAGGTGCTTTTCAGTCAATGCACCTTTCATGAAAATGTAACCGAAATTTTTCGTAAATTATATAATATTCTCTAATTTCACTAAATCATACACATACACACACACACACACGTACACACACGCTCACACACACACACACTCACATACACACACGCACACATTTATATTAGAATTAAAATATTTAATTATCAAAATCTAATTTTTCCCAAATAGTATCGTCCAAGCAATATTTATAAATTATGTAGGAGTGGCTGTCGGGTAAGTAGCTTGCTTACGAACCACATTGTTCCGGGTTCAGTCCCACAGCGTGGAACCTTGGGCAAGTGTCTTCTACTATAGCCTCGGGCCGACCAAAGCCTTGTGAGTGGATTTGGTAGACGGAAACTGAAAGAAGTCTGTCGTGTATATGTGTATATATATACATATGTGTGTTTGTGTGTCTGTGTTTGTTCCCCCAACATCGCTTGACAACCGATGCTGGTGTGTTTACGTCACTGTAACTTAGCGGTTCGGCAAGAGAGACCGATAGAATAAGTACTAGGCTTACAAAGAATAAGCCCGGGGAGTGATTTGCTCGACTAAAGGCGGTGCTCCAGCATGGCCACAGTAAAATGACTGAAACAAGTAAAGAGTATACAGGCGTAGGAGTGGTTGGGGGACAAGTCGCTTGGTAAACGCACGGCTTCGGGTTGAACCTCAATGTGTGCATCTTGGCTAAGTGTTTTCTACTGTAGCCTCGGGTCGACCAAAGCCTTGTGCGTGGATGTGTTTGACGGAAAAAAACAAAGCCCGTCGAATGCGCGTGTGTTTGTTCATATATATATATATATATACTTGTGCCTCTGAAAACATAATTGATGTCATAAAATGCTCGGGCTGCCATCAAGACTACGTGGAGTCCACGGGACTATCAGTCAGACGTAGATGCACACTGCATCGACAACAGATTGCATTCCCAGAGTACAGAAGGATACCTTTTAGTGAGCACATAGAGAAATGCGAAAAGCAACGACTGCCACAATTTTTAATCTTTCCATTTTACCAATGTGCTATCGGATCATCAACACAATTTAGATTAAACAAAGAAACATTCTTCATTGAAAAGTACAAGCCCAAACTCAACCATCCGAACATACTGAGAAATTCACACGAAGGGAAAGAAAGAAAACATTTTTAAGCGATTATCTCCCTTACACCGGAAGAAATCACTCACTACCTCCCCCTATTTAGAACTCTCCTGAACAACTCTATGTGTCATAAACATAACGTCACAAGAAATTTGAAAAGCTAAATGCGAAACCGGTCTTTCTTCGTAATTATGTCATTTTAAGAGGAAAAAAATTAAAAAAAAAAAAAGATTTTTTAATATTCTTCAGACATATTGACGCAAATATATATATTTTTTAACATTTAAGCCACGTGCTTTCACAAACAAACTTTCTTATATATATATATATATATATATATATATATATATATATATATATATATATATATATATATATATATATATATATATACACACACGTATGTATGTATGTATGCATGTATGTATGCATGTATGTATGTATATGTATGTGTGTTTGTCTTTCTGCGTGGCACATTGGGAAAGTCTTTTTTACTATAATTTCGAACCGACACAAGCCATGTGAGTGTGTTTGGTGTGGAGAGGTTAGGTTACTTAAAATATGTTAGTTATATTGTTCAACTGATAATATTCAAATTTACTGCAGTTACCGCAAAGTTACTCTAGCGAGACCACTAAACATCCTCTCCAAAGCTTCCTTGCCGCTAAGAGACATCCCAGAGAAGCCTAATATGTCCTATATATAAAGGAGCTAGCAGAGCGGATGCTAAAACTCATAGGTCTGTTTCTGTAGCATCTCATTTCAGCAAGGTTTAGAGAAAGCTGGTAATTTTCCGCAAATCCAGAATCAAGTAATGTGCCTAACAAGGGATGATACGAGCAACAACGTTTCCGTTCACGTGCATATCAACATGATGGTGGTGATGTGCTGGCAGCGAAATTTTTTTCCCACGAGAGTTCCCGACGCCAGTAATGAACTCATTTCCATACAGAGAATCAGAGCTCACCTTGAAAATCCACATAGTGTGTACTACTAAAGTACAGCCAGGCATAAAATGGTATATGTCACTCTCTGAGTAGAGCATAGCGGGACTCGCATAAGCACCACATTCCTCCATCCTCATAGATCAATTGAGCACCATCCCTATACGGAACTAACATGAGGTATCTATACTCAGACTGATATTAGTGATACTGATTGTACCCATGTACCCAAGGAGGTCGCAAAACGACACAACGCCATGTTGATAATGATGTTTACAGATCAACATCAACATTTTAAATTAGGAATGTACAAAATCAGGTAAAAGATTAGGAAACTACACTCCCTTATATTTTTTAGTAAATTATGCAAATCGGTAACACTTAGGGCATCATCGGCGCGCAGCTCTCCACTCACTTTATACACTAAATTTCACATTTGCCACCACTATTAACTAGTTTAGAACAGTTAGATTTTGCTATAACGCCCATTTACGACTGAACTCAAGGGATTTTCTTGATGAGGTGGACACTATTTTGATCGTTGAGCACTGATTGGCTGTATGAAAATGAGTTCATAACTGGATTCTGGAACAGTTGTGGGATAAAAGATTTCGCGTGCAGGCGAATTTGCAGATTGATTCCGAGAACAAGGGACCAAAAATACGCCGGTTCAAGAGAGGATATAGAACAAGCCTAGTTCTCAGCTGCTTGGACTACAGTACTCATCTGCGCTCATTATATTGTATCAAATTAATAGCGGAACACATATGTACACAAAGATATAAATACATACATACAGTTCAGGGATGCTATATCAGGAAGATTGCATTTATGGAACAGCTGAGTTACTAGAAGTGTCTAAATGAGCTACGAATCTACTCCATGGAGTGACCATTGGACAGATATGGAATGATATACGTAGGGAAGATTCTGGAGGGGTTGGCACCACCAAAATTTTGGCTATATCAGACCCCCGAACTGGACGTCAATGTTTTGTTCCAAAGATCCTAGTTATCTGGTCTAGACTGAGGAATATGTGCTGCAATTCTTTACGATTGAAGGGATCGTTGCTATTTAATACCTTGCCAAAACACCTGAGAGATCAACAAGGAGAAGAGGAAAATTTTTTCAAGGAGCAACTTGACCTCCGGATGCCCAGGGTTCCACATAAATCTACATTGTTGAAGAGAAGCTCAAAAGGGAGCATTAGTATCGAACTTTCTCTTTAAAGTAAAAACCAGTTACAAAATAATGGCAACTGAAAAGTTGATAACACTGGCGGTGCCCCAGCATGGCCACAATCTTTGGACAGAAACGCATAAAAGAATATATATGTATATATATATATATATATATGTATATACATATACATATATGTGTGTATGTGTGCGTGTGCATACATATATATAAATGTGTATATATTTATATACACGCACACATATATATATATATGTATACATGAACATACATATATACACAATCTTTCATTCATATACATTCATATATATTAATATATATGTATATATATATATATATATATATGTATATATATATATATATATATTCATATTTAGTAACAACTATTTGAGTTATTTGGATTTAGCAGCTAAGATAAATTTGCTGTAAAACAGCTAAAAATAAAAATTTTATTGCCCATTTATTCAAGAGTGAGGTTAAGTTTATTCTAGATTTTATAAGCAGTTACGTTTGTGAAATCCTAATATGAATTTTGATTTCATAAAAACACCTAAGATCAATAAGAAACATTGAATTATAAAAATTCCAAATTTTCATAATTCTTAATATCATTATTTCTCCAACCATTAGTAGAAGTAATAAATAAGTATAAAGGAAAAAAAGGTAATATGATGTTTAAAAAAAAAAAATTCCCGTAACCATTATGAGGGATATAATTATCGGGGTACGAGTTGTTATTTGCAGGATTTACACGCATGCATCCATATATAAGCATCAGTGTATGTGTGTGTGTGCGTGTGTGTGGTGTATTTGTGTGTGCCTTTCTCTGTGTGTGTGTGTATATATATATATATATACACTCTTTTACTCTTTTACTTGTTTCAGTCATCTGACTGTGACCATGCTTGAGCACTGCCTCTAGTCAAGCAAACCGACTCCAGGACTTATTCTTTGTAAGCCTAGTATCGATTTCTTTTTTTGCCGAACCACTAAGTTACGGGGACGTAAATATACCAGCATCGGTTGTCAAGCGATGTTGGGGGGATAAACGCAAACAGACAAACATATACACACGCGCATACATATATATATATATATATACATATATACGACGGGCTTCTTTCAGTTTCCGTCTACCAAATCCACTCACAAGGGCTTGGTCGGCCCGAAGCTATAGTAGAAGACACTTGCCCAAGGTGCCACGCAGTGGGACTGAACCCGAAACCTTGCGGTTTGTAAGCAAGCTACTTACTAGACAGTCACTCCTACACCTATATATATATATATATATAATATATATATATATATAATATATATATATATATATATATATACATATGTGGGTGTATATGTATATATGCGTTTATTTATGTATGTGTCTCTTTTACATTTTTATTATTTTCCACTGAGGAGGGCACTGGTTTACAACAAAAATGTAACTATGTATGTATGTATTAAATGTATATACTACGGTACGTTTGCATGACACCGCAGGAATGTGAAAATTGTATGCTAACTTTGGTTAGCTTCAACGTTTCTGATACTTGGAAACGTTTTGTGGGATGACAATATCTGCCTGGTGGATAAATTCTACAATCTTGAAACTCTCACCACTGATCAATCACTTGATGACGTTTGAGATCGCGCACACAAAACCTACGCATCGACAATGAATTTTATTTTCGATTTGTCCATGAAGTCTTTTAATTTGTTTGTTTTTATGTCCAAATAATGTTCCGACAGGACAATGGCCTTTTATGTTACCGTAAGAATCACATGATCCGTGTAAAGAAACCTGAAAACATTGACTTACATCGTTTTCCTCCTCGTATATGTTAACCAATGACAAGTTATATAATATTTTTCTCTTGTCCACTGAAAGTATTTTTCAGAAAAGCATCCGACAAATATCAATATTGAAATATCAGTCATCATACTAATCTATCAGCTAAAAAAGAAAATTGGCCATTGTATGTGTGCATACTTACGTATCAATATATATGTGTTTTTATGCGTATGTGTGTGAAAGCATGTTGAATTTGAGTATTGTGCTGCATATTCTCATTATAGTTTCATATTTAAATTTTCGTAACGTTGGTGAATAGATAACAAAAAAACCTTTAGAAATAGGGCGAATTAAATCTACGTTAATATTTAAAACGAAATCTCGTTTACAGTTGTAAAACGAATCAATTAACAGCAAATGATAAAAATTTATACATCAAAGTTGTAATTATATTTCAATTAACCAATACGTATACAGTGTTCCAAGCTTTGAAATGTAATATTTTAAAATTCATTTAAAGCTATTAGCAATAATGGTCTCAATTCTTCCTGCAACACAATACCGCATAAAACTTTAGGGAATGTAATTTCGCAACGTAGTTTCCATGTCAGAATGCGCAATTCTCTTTAAGTATACGCATCTATATAATTAGTGGGTTGTTTTTACTCTTCTTTAGTCGCATTAGCCCTGATCTCTTATATCTATGACGAAATGTTACCCAACCATGGACATTCTGCCTTTTTTTTAGGTATAATGTGCTTCACATTATTATTTTATTATGTTGTTCTCATCCAAAAGACATCCCTCATTAGACATCTTCACCTCTGTTGGGAAAACTGATATCATTCTTACGTAATATCTCCAAATTCTTTGAAGATGATTTACTGGTAATGGAAGAAAGATTCAAATGTTCAAGAAATGCATAATACTTGATTAAATATATTAAAAATCCATATTATCAGGATTTTAATATGCCCTTAATTATAAAGCTTTAAACAAAGAAATCAAGTAGAATGTTTTTTTCGAATTTCGCAGTAGTAAACCGACTATTCAAGCTCTCCAACCAGAAACAACACGTTCATCTTCCAGTCGTGTTGATCTAATGATTGAATTTACAGTCAATATCTATCGTATGAGATCATCAAAGCGCATGAAAAGAAAAAAGAAACCGTAAATAACATACGTTACGAGCATAATTTAGATGAATGAACATCGCACGCACTGACTTGCAACGATAGTCATGGAAGAGATATATCAATACTTGACGTTATATCCATAAATATTACACTCATTCCGTTCACTGACTCTCCCTTGCATCTCATAAGCAATGACAACTGAATACTCTCTTGATAATTACATGAAGTCTGAATTACATTCCTGAATGAATGAATACGAATATATCCGCGCGCACACTTGCACATACACACACACACACGTACACACATATATTTATAAATAATACATGTACATACATGTACATATGCACCCAGGTGTATATACACATATGTACGCACATATAGATACGTATATGTGCACAAACATATAAATACATAAATATATATACACGCGCGCACACACACACAAACAAACACCACATGCACGCGCACGCACACACAAATACCACATGCATGCGCACTCACACATCCATTTATATATGTGTGTGTGTGTGTGTGTATCATTATGTATACATATATACACGCATGCAACTCATGTATATATTGAATTAAAACCACCTTCCTATGATGTAATCTGAATCACAGGTGTAAATTTTCAGATTCTTATACTTGGAGGTTTTGTTTACTGAGAATCCAATCGCAGCTTCTAATTGGCTTCTAAAAGTACTGTATATTTCACTCTGTGCATATATATCTCAGGAATTACTACCAACTACATGAACCTATACATGTGTAGATATTACGCAAATCATGAGTTGTTCATTACGCCTAATTTAAATTTGACCATCTTTTTATATTTCTCATTATATATTATTTTTTTTTGTTTTTGCCTTTTTGGATGAAACGCATACGTTGATTTGATCGAGTATAGAAACATTAATAATATCTGATTTTTCGTTATATTGGAATAGAAATGAAATACCCAAACCAGATATTTTTTCACGCACATATATATTTACCTATTTATTAACATCAGACCACTCAGCATTCTTCGGGCTAGTTTGCTGATACTCACACAAATCTATAGCTTATGTGTTTCAGTGAAATTTCTACAAAGGAATAACGTGTTATTTCTATCTATCTATCTATCTATCTATCTATCTATCTATCTATCTATCTATCTATCGGTATATATATATATATATATGTATATATATATATATATGTATATATATATATATATATATGTATATATAGGGAGAGTTTACGAAAAATAAAACAGGTGGTGTACAAAACAAACAGATGTATTAGTATAACGCTCATATATATATATATACATTACAGACACAGTGACCTACATCTGAAGTTCTACCTTGAGTAAAATTGTGAGCCGAAATGACAGGATAACTTTATCCGTGCAAGTGTGTGCGTGTGTGTGTGTGTGTGTGTGTATCATTATGTATACATATATACACGCATGCAACTCATGTATATATTGAATTAAAACCACCTTCCTATGATGTAATCTGAATCACAGGTGTAAATTTTCAGATTCTTATACTTGGAGGTTTTGTTTACTGAGAATCCAATCGCAGCTTCTAATTGGCTTCTAAAAGTACTGTATATTTCACTCTGTGCATATATATCTCAGGAATTACTACCAACTACATGAACCTATACATGTGTAGATAATTACGCAAATCATGAGTTGTTCATTACGCCTAATTTAAATTTGACCATCTTTTTATATTTCTCATTATATATTATTTTTTTTTGTTTTTGCCTTTTTGGGATGAAACGCATACGTTGATTTGATCGAGTATAGAAACATTAATAATATCTGATTTTTCGTTATATTGGAATAGAAATGAAATACCCAAACCAGATATTTTTTCACGCACATATATATTTACCTATTTATTAACATCAGACCACTCAGCATTCTTCGGGCTAGTTTGCTGATACTCACACAAATCTATAGCTTATGTGTTTCAGTGAAATTTCTACAAAGGAATAACGTGTTATTTCTATCTATCTATCTATCTATCTATCTATCTATCTATCTATCTATCTATCTATCTATCTATCTATCTATCGGTATATATATATATATATGTATATATATATATATATATGTATATATAGGGAGAGTTTACGAAAAATAAAACAGGTGGTGTACAAAACAAACAGATGTATTAGTATAACGCTCATATATATATATATACATTACAGACACAGTGACCTACATCTGAAGTTCTACCTTGAGTAAAATTGTGAGCCGAAATGACAGGATAACTTTATCCGTGCAAGTGTGTGCGTGTGTGTGTGTGTGTGTGTGTGTAAATGTGTATTTGTGTGTGTGAGCAGGCATTTGTATGCATTGTGTATGACACGTGTTTGTGTAAATATGCAAAGACTTTCTGAAAAAGTGATTTGAATTAATGGTACTGTAATTATCCTACCATTCTTTGTCATGTTATTGACATATTTTATCCAAAAATCTAATGGGTATGTATTTCGTCATGTAGGATTTATAGAATTTCTAACTTCTTGTGTTTATTTAATTGCATTTGTTTTCCAAGATTCCTGATGTGAAATCGTGTGTTGAAACAGATACTGTTGAAAGGGTCCGTTTTTGTCAGAGAATTACACGCACTATATACACTTTCTTCATTTCAGCTTTATCATTTTTTCTTATTTTAGTGTCCGTTGTCTTAAATCTTTCGACATCCTGTGATCTCTTTAGCGACTCTCTATCCTAAGCATCGCCTGCTTCCCTCTTTATACCATTTAGAAAACTGAAGTGACTAACGAGTGTATAATGCATGTGTTTATTTTGCAACAAATGACCATCAAAATAACAATATGTTTTTTTAATTTCTCCTCTTTTTTTCTAAGTATTTGATATAATGTCCGACATCATGATTCTTATTATAACAGCTAAAATTCGAGAACGGTGAACATTGTGTTCATCCTTACCTCAGTTAGTTATTTGTAATAACATACCAAGAAAAGTTATATTTATAATTGCCTACACAGCAAAGAATTACATTTGAGTGAATCCTCCATGTTAGTAAGCACAAACTCACTATGTAATATAGAGCTTAATATTTTGATAGATCGTGCAATAGAGAATGACTTCTTTTCTTTGTTGTCATTTTATTCGGATTTAATTGAATTTTCTTTTGTGATGTACGCATCGTAAATGGTAACAAAAGCACACCAATATATTTTGACGCAAGCCTAATGAATGCAATAATAGCACTTGGACTAACTGTTCAACAGAAGCTTAATTGCTCTAGCAATGATTCCTCATTATATTTGTTGACATTCTAAAATAAATTTATATCAACTGAATGAAAATACGTGAAATTTCTTTAAACATGGCAGTCATTTATGAGAAACTGCGTGATCTGTTTATTTAACGCTATATTAGGTTTTATGGCAGGTGAAAGCGTCAATTGTACGATGTTTAAACCACATAGTAGTTTTCTACTAAAATTTGTACAAGTAAAAATGAACTGAGGCAATTTATCAGAAGAAATAAGTTACTAATATAGACGTATTGTCATTTGAATTATTGAATATAGCAAAGATGTAGTGTATTAATGGTGTATTATGTCATGTTTTAAAACAAAATATGATACAAGATGCTTGTAAACAATATCCTTTAAGCAATTCTACAGGCCAATTGACCTAACAGTCATTTAAAAGTGCACAAAGGCAAATATATTGAAGAACGTCACAGAATCTCTCAAATACACAACGTTTTCTCTGGTTGATAACACAATTGCATTAATGCCATTGTATTACGCACTGCGGAAAAATTAAAACAAGGACCGGTCCCAGTATGATTGAAACTTGTAGTGCAAACATCATAGCTAAATACATCAGAGAGTTTAGTTCGTCATTCTGATTATTCTACCAGGCCCAAAATTTTAAATTCAATTTCATTGTTTGGCTTAAGGTCACACGTTTTCAGGGGTTATTCATTCTATAATTGGTTTATGATTTATAAATATGACAAACAGGAAATGCAACGCCGATATTATCCGTAGTAAAGAGAGTGTGTACAACGATATAATTAGGTAGTAAATTACATTCTGGTAGCCTATTTTTTTTTATCTTTCTCCCTCCCATTTCCTTTAATTTTATGAATGAAAAAATAAATTCCATTTCCTCAACTAACTACTCATCTACATTTTTCGTCCACCTGTCTCTTAGACCAGAGCTATATATTTTTCTCCCTTGCAATTACCTTCTCTACAACCTTCAGTGTTAATAACATTCAATTTATTATGCTGAATATGTAATGGATAACTGGTATGGTTTTATATTACGTCTATTATTCATATCTTTTACGTGTGCTTAAAATGTTTGTATTAGTTCTTAATAGTTACGTCTTTATGTGGCTAAATCTGATCAGTTTCTTTTGCTCCTACAGCCTACAGATATCTCTTGGTGGTTCTGTTTTCATAAACAGATTTATCACCCAAATCTAATTTACTTAGTTTTAATGAAATTACTCTCTTTACTTTTATTTTTTCTGAACAATTTTGATGGTTCTCTAGCACTGTATTTATCCACATCGAAACATTTTTTTATCATACATGATCTTCTGAAGTAAATTTGTTAATTAAATCAAAGCTACATTGAAGTTTAAAAAGATTTCTCTTCCAACTACTATAGGGATTTAGTATGTATTATTTATTTGACTACGTATGTTTACTTATAGTGATATGCTAGTTTACCATATTCACATAGTATGGTTATGTTCTTGTAACTGTTTTGTTTATACATTATAAAGCGTTTCCACAACCCGTCATTATAACTACTATGAAATGGTTTTAGAAAATCAATCCATAGTATGATTGTGGTTTTTACCTCTTAGTCTTTTCTTAATTTCACGGTTCACTAGTCTCCATTCAAATATCATTTTCCTAAAGCCATTGGTTCTTCTGGTTGATGTTAATAGTTGACACACAACTAATGAACATGTTTTATATCAGTTAAAGTTTCTTACCATATATTTAACATTTATGCAAGCTATTTATTACTGCGTGCTTTCAGGGCAATGCAGCTTTGTACAGTAAAGTTACGTGCTGTGATTCGATTTGGTTTTGTATTTTTATTGCATTGAAAATTTTTATGATATATACGGAGTGTCTAGTAATGTTGGTAACCGCATACACTACATATTGGTTAAACATGAAAGATTTTACTTTGTTTCAAAGGTATTTATTGTAATAATCCGTTTTGTGTTTCCAATGCTCCATGTTCTGGTTATCTCTATTTCAAGATCTTTATCTTTAACTTTAGATAAATTTCTCCATTTGCCTTACAGAACATTATCGTCTGCTTGTTTTGGCAACTCGGGTAAAGGCAAAATTCCTTGGTGATTGTTTTCTGGTCATTTTACTCGCAGTCTCCATATATTTTACTGTTACTTAATGTCTTTCTCCTTCATCGAATTCGTAATTTCTCTCAAGAAAACAACATATTAATGTCATCAATATGGCAGCTCTTTTATCTGCGACGTTATGGTTTGGAAGAAATTGTTATATGTATGTTTATTTGATACTGTTCCATAAATGAAATGATAATATATTATAACAGTACTAAATATTGTGTATTGAAACGAGGAATTACAAGAAGTTACAAACATTATTATATGCTTATCTATGTGAATGTAAGAGTGTGCATATGTGTGTGAGCTTCATTATTTTTATTCAGATATATTTAGAATTGGCCACAATTATAAAATTTCGGATGAAGGAACAGCACAAACAAATTTCCAAGTAATGAAATGAAAACCTTTTAGATATGAAAAACAACATTAATATAATAAATTTCACTACATATTCGGCTATATTATTAAAACCTAACATATGAAACATTATTACTTGCTTATCAACAGTAAACAAAAATATCAATACAAATTGGAAACTAAAATATACAAGAAATTATTTAAACAGTTGATACTAACTAAATATTACTGCATTATTTAGATAGTTCCATGGCATATCAACATGGGTAAAGGTCTTAGAAGAATTATCAGTTTTGCGTTGCGATATGGCAAAAAAATTACTTAATGAATATTTGCCATCAATAGTTTAGTGTAATTATATATGACCGCCAGAACAGGATGCAATATAAAAATAAATTTGCAAACGTTTCTCAGAAACCATATAAAAATAATATTTTATCCTTCTTGGCACAAAGAATTTAAATTTCAAATATTATCTGTTAATCATTTAATCTTTCTATCCTTTATTTGCATGCAACCCGAGAGAAATAAAAATGTACCAAGCGATTTTTCAGATAATGAACAATAGACATCCGTGAAGAAGATAAACACATTTATATTAAAAGTGTGAGGAATGATATGCGTAAAATATTCAGAAATAGGAAAAGATTATGTTTTCGAAAAATTATTTTGCATTCAACGGAATGGGTAAATTGAAAAAATAATGCAAATCTATGGCAAGATGAGATCAAAACAAAAGAAATTAATGATAGGCTAAAATGATTAATATAAAAGCACTTGCTGTCAGAGTACTTAAATTTCTTAATATTACTTTACAAATTTTACAGATGATTGAAAATAGGTTAAAAATGAAAAGAATAACTATTAAAACTCCTTTACTTCAAGAAGAAGTGGAAATACTCGGTGTCCTATAAATAGGACACTGAAACAATTTGATATAGCTTATTTAATGTTCTTATTTAGTGTCCTATTCATAGGACAGTGGGACTTAAAGGGTTAATATAGTGCATTGAAACGAGCACATTAAAAAATAGAATCATGGAGAATTAAGAAGTTATGATCTGGAACTTCAAGATAAATGTGTATGAATTTATTGTATTCAGAAAGGGCAGCCTCAATAAATTCGAGAATAACAGAAAATATTTTTAAATAATAGTTTTCCATGTTATCTGAAAGAACAATATTGTGAAATAAAGCATGTGGGAAGCCAAGGCACAAAGAATAATTGAAATCAAAGGATAAATAGTGAATTATTGTGACAAGAATATAACAAACACCTGCCCTCATTGATCTGGCATGCACGGATTGTGTATTCATTATTTTTGTCTCCAACTAATCTAATTCTTTCTGTTGCTTCTTGAATGAAGATGAATTAATCTGGAAATGTCCAGTTTCACACAAAACACCTGTGAGATACTTGTGAGATATGAATTTAGATTACTACTACTACTACTACTACTACTACTACTACTACTACTACTACTACTACTACTACTACTACTACTACTAATAATAATAATAATAATAATAATAAATATAATAATAATAACAACAGCAACAACAACAACAACATCAAATACAGAATAGACAAATAATGAACCAATTACATCAAATACAGAATAGAAAGCACATCAAAAATTGAGAAGTGAAGAATTATATCAAATACAGAACAGACAAAAATAATGAACCAATTACATCAAATACAGAATAGACAACATATCAGATAGTGATATGGGTGATGAATTTGTGAACAAAATAGTGAAACCGTATGAAATATTACCAGTCAGTGTACGTCACTAGTCCAGAAAGAATATAAGAGACGCCATGACAATATAAAAAGGGGTGTTCATTGGACAATTTGCAACAAGTATGGACTTGACAGAGCAAAAGAGTGGTACGAACATAAACCCGAGGGTATAATCGTAAATGATAATGCAAAAATCCTGTTGGATTTTATGATTCGGTTCGGCCATGAGATACAGAATAGGAAAACAGACATAATGTCAATTGAGAGAGAAAGAAAACTTTGCTGGATCATAGATATAGCATGCCCAGCTGACAAGGTATGCGATAAGGAAGAAAGAAAAGTCGATAGATATGAAACGCTAGCTTGTGAGGTAAAGCAATTGTGGTCGCTGAAAAAAGGTGGTAGTAGTACCAATAATTGTCGGAGCTCTGGGAACCGTGAGTAAAAATCTTGAGAAGTACATGAAACAAATATAGGCTGCAATAAGGGTAAAGTACTTGCAGAAAACAGCACTGCTTGGAACCACTCTAATACTCCGGAAGTTGCTCGAAATAGAAGAGGTGTTACCTTAGTTCACTGGTAGTGAACAGCTTACACGGTAGTACATCTTCAGCATTAGAAGATGTGTTAAGGCAATAAAAGAATAATGATAATGATAATAAAAATAATAATAATAATAATAATAATAAATAATAATAATAATAATAATATAATAATAATAATACGAAGAGTGCGATGCAATTGCAACAGATGTTTAGTTGGTTGAACGATATTTCGACAGCTAACCTGTTGAGTTCAACATGAAAAGTGATACATACAAATGTAAAATTACAGAAATTAAAATCCAAAATTTGACCGAGACAGCCAGCGTTTTTCAACGTTGATTGTATGGCATCACCAGAATTCACTACATCAACGTGGGAACGATTCTTGCCTCGTGCAAATTTTGGATTTGAATTTCTATAATTTTGAAATTTGACAGGTCTTGGAAAATAGCAGCAGAGATAACGTTGAAAACACAGTTCTTAAGAATAAAAGTAATCTTATATCACAGGAAAGGAGAAGAGGTAGATTACTCGCTGAGAGACATATAGATGATCTAAAATAAGAAAATAAACCTAATGGCGACATGACAGATGAACAAAGGGCAATCTACGACAGAATAAAGGCAAGACAATAGGAGAACGATAGCGACATTATTGCAACCTTAAAAAGGCTGACCAGTGGAAGTTGAACCAAGAAACGAAAAATGTTAATGATATTCTGAGATGCATCAAAACAAACAACATCACAGAATGAATCGTTACCACCAGAATAGGTTATTCAGAGTAGATCTGAAGAGACTCTATAAAGAAATAAATGGAGAGTGTACAGATGTAAAGTTGATGCCAGATAACAATGAAAGGTTTTGGAGTGACATCTGGAGCAAAGACAAGGAGCACGAAAGGATGCTGAATGGTTGCAAGAACTGAAACAAGCAGTTGTCTGTCCAAAACAAACATAACTGCTATTTTCAGTTAGGGAAGTGAAGGAAATCAGCAAAAAATTGAGCAACTGGAAGGTTCCGGCACCACACGGAGTTCAAGGCTACTGGATCAAAAGATTTGGTGAATGTCATTGGTAGACAACTAGAGGCAGATATCCTGTTTCCCAATTATGTGGAAGTTATTGACTGGGATTCGAATGCTCGCAGAGTCAATGTATGAACATAGGGAAAAATAGAGTTCTGCCATATGAGCAGAAGTGTTGCAAGCGTAAGAGCAGAGGTACCAAGGATGAACTCCTGATAGGCAAAACTGTACTTCGAGACTGCAAGAGGATAAAAATAACTTAGCCATGTCTTGGATCGATTATCGTAAGGCGTACGATATAATCCCACACTCTTGGATATCGGAATGAATGAACCTATCTGGGATTGCATCGAATGTTGAACGATTGCTTGGAAAAAGTATGGCGAATTGGAGGACGGACCTAACAGCATACAGAAGAAGTTTAGTGACAGTAGAAATCAGGAGGGGCATCTTCCAAGTGGATTGCATGTCCCCACTGATCTTTCTACTGTGTTTGATACCACTAACACTGACATACAGGGAAGCAAATGCCGCTTATGTGCTAAAAGGCTGCCAATAAAATGCCGACCATTTGTTATTCATGGATGGTCTCAAAATTTATGGTAAGGATGAAACCCAAGTCATTTATCTAGTGAACGATATTTCGAGATCTTGGGTGTCTTCAACTGGTTCAAAAAATAAATTTGTTAATCTACTTCATTTTGGTTTATATAGAAAGAATTGAGTTAACTCCTCCTGAAGATATAGAGTCAAAATCAAAAGAGTGCCATTGTTATCTAGTGAACGATATTTCGACATCCGAGAAATGATAATGAAGTACCCGCAAGGGAATATAGGAAAAGAATAAACAGGGCTTGGAGAGACAGAAGTCTGGTTAAAATAAGTGAACAAAATATGTATGACCAACCGAGAGCCACCAGGAAGAATGAATGGTTATCTCCAGTTGAACTAGAAAGCATTAAGGGACGGGTGTTTAGGGAAGTAAAAATAGCGGTAAACGGAAGGAAGTGGGAGAGAAAGCAGATAGGGAAATTATGGCAGTGGAGTTAAAGGAAGAAAACGCGTATGAGACTAAAATTATTGATCAGGAAAGCGCTGAAAGAACCGAGGAACAAATATCCATTTTAAATGAAATCATTGATATTTGAAACTCTGGTGAACAGAGCTTTCATACGGGGTTTTGTAAAGTAGACAGAAGGAAACTCAAGGAATGGGTCAGGAAAATAAATGATATCACTGGTGATATACGACTGAGAACATCACATAATAACAATCTAATAAATGCAATCTCAATCTTTATTGCTCGGAAGTTAGGTTTGAACGCCAAAAGTAAATGTTAACATAAACTAAAGGAACCGTGATCGAAAAGGAGAACAGCGCAGTCTATTAAGAACATCAGAAAGCATACTAGTATTCTTGAACGGAAAAAGAGAAATTCATCTACGTTAAAAGTTTTGTTTCTTCCTGTGTGGTTATGAATATCTCTTCCCCCAGGTTCACCATATTTCTCCCAAGAATTGTCTAATGAAATGGACTTCTTATGTAGCAATAAGAATTTCCGGAACGTTATCTCATATGCAATGCAATAGACTTCGTATTCTGGAATATACCACACTACTGAAACACGTTTAGTGATATTTTATATTATAAATTCGTTTTTGTGTAAGTGTATATATTTGATATCTATACTTAATTGGTTTATGCTTTCAAATAATTAGTACATTTCCTAATGGCAAGTGATACATATAGCATTCTGAACTTCGAATAAGTTCATTGGTATATAATTGAATATGAAATCGATAAATACACTTTTCGCTATTCATATATTTGTGTCTCTAGAGAATACGATTATGATTGACGCCATCTAAAATACCAATAAAATTGATGAATACCCAGTGCCGTTTCTGTACGTATGACAGAATATTTGAGTATCAATATAAAGTATAGCGTTGATTTCTGCACTGACTGTGAAGCATTGTTTTCCATTGTTCCTCGTGACAAGATCTGATTTAAGAACTCGCTTATCTTTGAGCTATAGATTTTTGTCTTTTAAAGCAAAATACTCCTCTTGTAGTTGCTGCTTAACATATAATTTGTGGTGGAAGTCTAACATTTTATCCTGCACTGATACAATTATCAACTATACTTAGAGTAAGTTAATGTATATAGTCAGTTTTAACACTCTTTGTAAGACGATATATTTATATTATATCTGTGATTGTATAGTAATTTCATTTGTTGCAATTGGAAACTGAAATTTAAAACCTCCACAAAGAAAAGTTACTTCATGGAAACAGCGCCAAAATTATATTGTATCAAAGAGTATGACGAGTACCCCAAGAGTGAATTCTCACGGCACTTAAACATTATATGTCTCTATAGAAATCTACATAAACAAAAACATTTCATAAATATACGCTAAATTTGGAGAAAATCAACATTGACTGGTAATTTCCTTTATTCCCTACGAAAGGATAGAAAGTAAAGTTTGGCCTTAGTAACATGTGAACACCATGCATTTTTCAAAGGGATCGATGATTTAACTACCTGGCCGCCCTTAAATCATAGCCATATAAGTTTTGAGTTTTAGAGATCCTTTGATAATCTGACAGAAGAGTACAGTACATTTCATTATTTAATATATGAAAAAAAATATTGACCCAAGAAAGTGATAGCTACAAAATTTCGAATTCAACCGACTTTACACAACTGAACCTAAGGACTAAATATTTCTATACATCTAGAATGAGTCACAGGAGAAGGCACTACTTGAAACCTTTGACGACTTGTTCTTGCCTGCTTTCAAGTAAAAAATCAGTAATTAAGAATAATAATTACAATAAAGACTATAAAATAGTTGATTTAGGAGTTACGCACACACATTTACTACGATGCAACACCTTTCCAAAATCATACAGGAATAGACTCATACTGTAAATAAACAACTAAATTAATAAAACCCACAACTTGCGCCATAGAAGGGCGATACCCGACAAAAGAACACAATCTGCGTTACACAAACAATACTCAAGTTAAAAACTAATGCAACCGAAGACTCAAACTATACCCCATAACCAAACATTCTGATACAATATAAGATACCCACCCCTGCCAAAAAATGCAACATACACCACGCCACCATCACAAAGGTTCAACAAATTATGCAAAAGAAAGTTGCTTAAAACTTTCAGATGTCGAGAAAGAACAGTGGTGATGACGATGGGGACAATTGTTAGCTTACCTCAGTAACAGTCAAAATGAAGCTGTTACAGCTTACCTCAGTTTATGTTTATAACAATGAAAATGTAGTTGGGACTTTAAGGAGAGGCCTCTCGCGCGGCAGTGGATTAGTAAAGATGCAAACTGACCACAGCATCACCAGACAATAGTGCAAAGAGGAGGAAGTTGATCATCGAAAAAAAACAAGATAGTGATAGTGATACTTAGAAAGTGAACCTAAAAGAATGGGCTATAGCAAACGGATCTTAACAATTTGGGTTGCTGAGCAGAGATTAGTTGATCAACTTAGTGCTATCTATATTCCAGTTTTAGTACTAATATTAGAATGGAATTTGGACACAAGGAGTTCGGAATAATCTACCTAAAATGAGGCAAGTTACAGTCCCTAGCTAGGATAAAATAACCGAATAGATACTTTATTAAACAAATTGAAACGGAAGGAAACAAATACTTTGGTTTACTAGAGTCAAACGAGATAATGGAAAAGAAAATGATGGAGCAACTGAGGATGGAGTATTCCCGAAGACTGAGGTTGGTGTTGCGCTCAAAATTTACTGGATGGAATTAACATCCAGGTATGAAGCGGTAATTATAAAATGACATAAGAGAGTGAAGAAAATACCAGAAAAATATTGACATTATTTATATATATATATAGGTGCAGGAGTGGCCGAGTGGTAAGTAGCTTACCACATGGTTCCGGGTTCAGTTCCACTGAGTGGCATCTTGGGCAAGTGTCTTCTGCTATAGGCTCGGGCCGACCAATGCCTTGTGAGTGGATTTTGTAGACGGAAACTGAAAGAAGCTTGTTATACATACATTCATACATACATACATATAAATATATATATATATATATATATATATATATATATATATGTGTGTGTGTGTGTGTGTGTGTGTGGTGTGTGTGTGTGTGTGTGTGTGTGTATGTATGTGTGTGTATATGTTTGTGTGTCTGTGTTTGTCCCCTAGCATTGCTTGACAACCGATGCTGGTGAGTTTACGTCCCCGTCACTTAATGGTTCGGCAAAAGAGACCGACAGAATAAGTACTGGGCTTACAAAGAATAATTCGCGGGGTCGATTTGCTCGACTAAAGGCGGTGCTCCAGCATGGCCGCAGTCAAATGACTGAAACAAATAAAGGAGTAAAGAGAATATATATATATATATATATTTATATATATGTATCTTCTCTTTTTTCTTTTATCTGTTTCAGTCATTT
>NC_042999.1:172050676-172053176 GCF_006345805.1 Octopus sinensis
TGAGCTACCTGCTGGTGTATTCGGATTTGGTGTCATACGGTACACTTTTAAAAATTATTGTAGACTTCCATAGTCCGTAACTTCTGTATTCGACTTTCTAACGGATCTCTTGAGGATATCGACAAAGCGTTCTGCTTGCTTATCCATTAGATCTGGGATGGTATGGTGCCGCAGTTATATGTTCTACGACGAACGTTTCACTAAATCTTTTTTATTCGCTAGACACAAATTGCGTTCCATTGTCAGACACAAGCTGGTTTGCCAAACCTTGCAAACAATCTGTGTAAAAAAATAATCGGAATTGAAGGGGTTTGGTTTTTTACACTTACAAATCTGTGGCCATATCGAGAAACTACCAACTACCACTGAGTAGTAAGAACTATTTAAAGGACTAGCAAAATCGATGTGTAGTCTCTGCCACGGAACACCTACTTTTGAACAATGTTTACTTTTTATCGTGGGCAATTTTTCATTTCGATTTGGCTTAATGACATGTGTTCCACTCTGATTTACAGCAAGTTTTTGTTTCGGTCCTTCAACCGCATTAGAACCTTCGACTGAATAGACTATATTTCCACACAGAACACTAATGGGCGTATTCCACAATTTGAATAGTTCCATCCACTCGGTGCCAAATATATTAAATGAATCATTTAATACATATATCTTTACCTTTTTCGTTTGATCTCGAAATATTATATTACATACGAATTCACTGGAAAAAAAAATACAATCTTTTTTCCCGTAAGACAATGTGATACCTTTTCAGATTTAATTAATTTCCGCTTACCAGTATATTTCCATGATTCTTCCGTTAATAGTGAGGACATCATTTTCAGTGTCCAACTGCATTTAATACTTGTATCCTTGATTTTCACCTTCACGAATTTCCTCATCGGTATATTTCCAATTTCTTCCGATGTTTAAACGATTTATTCTTTTTTCTTTGTTTTGATGGTTTGTCGTCTTCGTTCTTCAATGCGTTTTTATATATCCTATATTTCCACAACAAAAGGACTCCGCTTTTTTAAATGAAGAATTTTTCCTCAACTGTATACCTCCTCATACAAAACAAGGGTTTATTTCCTGAATTTTGTCGTGTTTTTAGAAAACATTTTATCTCTATTCTGACTATTTCATACTTGCTTTACTTGGAAACAATCCACGTTCAATTTCCTCTGCGACGTGTCTTAATTTGATTAAAATTTCACAATCTTCTGACACTTGCTGTATGGTTACACCCTGACTTTGTTCCAGTTTTGCTAGAATTCTAGTTCTACCTTCTGCGTCCTTTTCGGCAGCAAGTCCTAATGTAAAAATCAAGCATTTGAACATATCTGGCGTTAATTCCTCTAACTTAAACTACTCGCATTTCCTGTTTACTTTACCAGCACATGCAATGTAGTCCTCGTCGTTGTTTTTCTCTATAATCAGACACTTCCAACGAATATTGAACGATAAGCTTTCTTTCACTAAGCATTTTCCACAATATATCTATTGTATCATAAATTTTATGTACGGCGGTTTTCTTAGAAGTACAAAATTACTGCATATTTCCTGTTCTGCTGCCGCCAGGTTTCTCAAGATTCAGCGCGTTTACATCTCGTCGTCACAATCTGTAAATTCTTTATCGAAGATTTGCTCATATCTTTTGTAGAATGCTTCGAAAGTAACTTTTTCGTGAGGTTCGAATTTAAACTCTGTTATGGATTTCTCTAGAACACTTTCTCTATCTTTCCTGGCGACTTCAGTAATTGCAGCATTTGTTGCAGTAATATTATGTGTTGTTATTGTTGCTTCTGTTGCTGTTATTCTTCCAGTTGCTGTTGTTGCTCTTTTTGCAATTCGATCAAACCGGCCAACAAGTTTACCATAATGTTACGATTTCTTCGTTAAACTCAAACAACAAAAACTTTTGTGGGTTTATTATTTCCTCGTGAGTTGTTAATTCCTTGTGAGTAGTTAATTCCTCGTGAGTTGTTTAAATCCTGATCGCCACTGTTACAATCTTATAATGTTGGATTGTTATAACGCCCATGGCGGTATAAAGTATACTTACTAAAACCATAAAAAGCTCAACTATCCCTGACTGCCTACTACGTATTCAGGTACTAAACGAACTTCTGTTTACTTATAGTGACTATGTTATTCCGTTCACGTGAGAGGGTTGTGCCATTATTACTAATTACCTATAGTACAAAGTTATAGCGGTGATTTACACATTTCAGATTTTCTATATTTATATGTTCACTAGGGCGGCGACCTGGCAGAAACGTTAGCACAACGGACAAAATGTTTTGCGATATTTCGTCTGTCTTTTCGTTCTGAGTTCAAATTCTGTCGAGGTGGACTTTACCTTTCATCCTTTCGGGGTCGATAAATTTATTACCAGTTGCATATTGGAGTCGATCTAATCGATTGTCTCCCTCGCCAAAAATTTCGAATCTTGTACCTAGAGTAGAAAAGAATATTTATATATTCTCTGTGTACTCGTCGAATT
>NC_042999.1:172058176-172075676 GCF_006345805.1 Octopus sinensis
GCAGCCCAGTCCTGGCTAAGAAGGAATATATTCACAGACATGACAGTGTTGGAACCTACATACATTGGAAGCTATGCCAACATTATGGAATAACAACAGAAAAAAGATGGTATAGGCACACACCAGAAAAGGTCACAGAAAACGAGAAAGCAACCATACTCTGGGATATGCCGATTCACACAGATAGAGAAATTAAGGGCAACAGACCAGATATAGTTGTCAGAGATCATGAAGAAAAAATGCTTTCTAATTGATGTATCAATACCGGAAGATGACAACGTGTCTCTAAAAGAAATGGAGAAACTCTCAAAATACAAAGACCTGGAAATAGAGGTAACCAGAATGTGGAATCTAAAAACAGAAACAATTCCTATCATAGTAGGTGCATTAGGCATGATAAAAAATATTCAGACAAATACATAACAAAAACACCAGGACTTAAAAACACAAATAACATACAGAAAATTGCACTACTAGGCACTGCACACATCCTACGCAGAACACTTTCCATACAATGACCATCAGAGCATCACAACAAATCACAGCACATACCCAACGCACACATAGCTGCGCTTGGTATTGAAGTGAAAGCACGCTATAAAAATAAAACTACTGAATAATAATAATATTAATAATAATAAATAATAATAATAATAATAATAATAATAATAATAATAATAATAATAATATAATAATAATAATAATAATAATAATAAACAAGCTGATGTTGACCAGAAGCAAACCCATCAGTGTCTACGGAGCTCAGGGCTAAAAGCAGAGAGCGAAGGTTTCATCCTGGCTGCTCAAGACCAAAGCCTATTAACCCGGAACTACCAGGCCAATGTGATGAAAAATGGAGCAGACCCAAAATGCCGATTCTGCAACGACATGATTGAAACAGTGGACCACCTAATCTCTGGATGTAAAGTCTTAGCACCAGTAGAGTATAAATTAAGACATGACAGAGTTGGCCAATATCTCCACTGGCTAATAAGTCGGCATTACAATATCAAAACTGCCGACAAGTGGTATAATCACCACCCTGAGGCTGTAACTGAAGGAGAAAATGTAACCATTCTGTGGGACTTTCCAGTACATACAGACCGAACCATCAAGGCCAATAAACCAGATATTGTTGTGAAAGACCAAAACAATAAAGTTTGCTTATTGATCGACATGAGCATCCCCTGTGATCATAATATCTCAGCGAAAGAGTTTGACAAGCTCAGAAAATATAAAGACCTACTCATTGAAATTGAGAAAATGTGGCATCTCAAGGCGGTTACAATACCAGTGATCGTAGGAGCACTAGGAATGATCAAGAAAGGAACCGAAAATTATATGAGAATGATCCCTGGCTTACCATCCCTGCAAGAAGTGCAAAAGATTGTCTTAACTGGTACATCACACGTATTGAGAAGAGCATTGTCGATGTGAGAACTGTTGCTGCTCATGTATTTTAATTTAACTTTAAAAAAAAAAAAAAAGAACGAACGAACCACTGAGTTTGGTTTAATGGCCTACCAATATACACTATGAGTTTCTTTGCCCTAGGAGTCGGGAAGACACTCGGCAAGAAATGGAAGCAAATTCGAAAGAAGAAAGAAAAAGTAATAATAATAATAATAATAATAATAACAATTGTAATAATAACAACAACAACAATAATACACATGAAATTTGGCTTAGGAAAATATGCCAAAGCAAACTTGAAAAGAGGAAAACTAGTTAAGAATAGCAACATTACACTTGGTAAAGCAGATGAAATAAGCGAATTATACTAAGGAATTAGACCAGGGCCAGACATAGAAATTCTTAGGAATCAATGAACTAGATATAATACAACATATACAAATTCAAGAGAAGATAAAACAGGAATACTATACACGAGTTACATTAATACTGAAAACAGAGCTCAATACGAAAAACAAGATAATAGGTATCAAAATTCTAGCCTTCCCAGTTATAAGTTACAGTTACAATGGGGGTAAACTAAACAGAAAAGATATACACAATGCGTGAGTAGCTCAGGACTCAAAACAGAGACTAAATGATTTTAAATTGCAGCACAGGGTCAAAGCTTTCCCACCAGAAATCACCAAAAACATGTAATTTAAAGGAATGAAAGTAACGTCAGAATATGTGAGGATGGATAAGAAACAATAAATCATATTGTCTCTGGCTGCTCAGTCCTGGCTCAGAAGAGATATATTCACAGATAAAACAGAGTTGGGACCTATATACGCTGAAAGCTATGCCAACACTATGGAATAACAACAGAAAAATCTTAGTATAGTCACACGGAATAAAATAAGAAAGCACGGAAAATGAGAAAGCAAGTAAACTCTGGGATATACCAATATACACATATAGAGAAATTAAGACCAATATGCCGGATATAGTTGTCAGAGATCACCAAGAAAAAATAGCATTCTAATCGATATATCATTCTCAACAGATGACAATGTTTCTCTAAAAGAAACGGAGTAACTTTCAAAATACAAAGATCTGGAAATAAAGGTAAATCGAATGTGGAGCCTAAAAGCAGTAATTGGTGTCATACTAGGCATATTACTTATGAGAAAAAAGAACATTCAGACAAATACATAGCAAATCTACAAGACTTACAATTATATGCTACATACCGAAAATAACACTACTAGGTACCGTACACATTCTACATATAACACTCTCAATACGGTGAAAATAAGGGCACCACAACAAATCGGCGTAGCAGTGCCAAGCTATCAACATATCATCATGAAAGAAAAGAAAAAGTTGATATATATGGAAATCTGAGAATTGAGATCGCTACGTTTTGGCAGCTACGAGAGTCGAACATAAAGATTAACCCTATTGCCATCGGAGCGTTGTGTTCAGTACCAACCAATCTGTAAAAACATCTCAAAACCTTAGAGATACACTACAATCTAGATGTATTGCAGACGTCGGCATTACTTGCAACTGCACGTATACTGCGTAAAGTACTGTCTATCTAAGCTCCTCATTGTGACTTGACAAACAGTACAAACCCCCAGTAGACACAATATCCTCAATCAACAACCTCACAATATTGTATACTCTACATCTATAGTAGTAGTAGTAGTAGTAGTAGTAGTAGTAGTAGTAGTAGTAGTAGTAATATTAATAATAATGATAATAATGATAATAGTGTTAATAATAATAATAATAATAACAATAATAATAATAATAATAATAATGATACTAATAATAATAATAATGATAATAATAATAATAATAATAATAATTAATAGTAGTAATAATAGTAATAATAATAATAATAATAATAATAATAATAATAATAATGATAATGGTAATGGTATTGGTAATGGTAATAATAATAATAATAATAATAATAATAATAATAATAATAATAATAAAGGATATTCCGATACACACAGATAGAGAAATTAAGGCTAACATACCAGATATAGTTGTCAGAGATCATGAAGGAAAAAAAATGCATTCTAATTGATGTATCAATACCGGCAGATGACAATGTGTCTCTAAAAGAAATGGAGAAACTTTCAAAATACAAAGACCTGGAGATAGAGGTAACCAGAATGTAGAATCAAAAACAGGAACAATTCCTATCATAGTAGGTGCATTAGGCATGATAAAAAAATATTCAGACAAATACATAACAAAAACACCAGGACTTACAAACACATATAAGATACAGAAAATTGCACTACTAGGCACTGCACACATCCTACGCAGAACACTTTCCATGCAATAACCATCAGAGCATCACAACAAATCACAGCACATACCTAAGGCACACAGAGCTGCGCTCGGTAGTGAAGTGAAAGCACGCTATAAAAATAAAACTACTGAATAATAATAATAATAATAATAATAATAATAATAATAATAATAATATAATAATAATAATAATAATAATAATAATAACAATAATATATGCCTGTATGCAGTAGCAGACAGTGGCTGTCATGGCTTCTGATCTTAACAGACAGGAATTGCTATCATTTACATTGTTTTGCCTTGATATAAAACATAGGCTTCAACAAATATTCTGCTTAGTACCACGGATTTGCTTGTCAGTTGTTTGACCATAACTAGTTGAGCATGTCTTTTAGTGGTTGACGATATGTGCAGCTCTACTCACAAGTAGAAATAACGGGAGTGCTTCATAGCCATGTGTCGAAACAAATTCTTTGGGTTTGGATAATACACCTCTGAAAACATGGGTGTTTCGTTCACCATTTATAAACAACCATTATTCAAGGACCATTTTTTAGCAGGATGGGCTACGTGACATGAAGAATAGACTAACTTGGCCCAACCTGCAACGTCATGTGCTATTCATCTTGGTATGAGATCAGCATGTCACACACGTATGGTAGTGATACATGTGCCTAGTGTACCCTTATCAAATGGGTAGTCATAATGGGTCTACTGGGCTTCGATACTTTACTCAAGTCTCACTTTGATAACTTGCACTAATCTCTCACTGAATAATAATAATAATAATAATAATATAATAATATAATAATAATAATAATAATAATAATAATAATAATAATAATAATAATAATTATAATATTGATAATAATAATAATAATAATAATAATAATAATAATAATAATAATAATAATAATATGGTCACAGAAAACGAGAAAGCAACCATACTCTGGGATATGCCGATACACACAGATAGAGAAATTAAGGCCAACAGACCAGATATAGTTGTCAGAGATCATGAAGAAAAAAATGCTTTCTAATTGATGTATCAATACTGGCAGATGACAACGTGTCTCTAAAAGAAATAGAGAAACTTTTAAAATACAAAGACCTGGAAATAGAGGTAACCAGAATGTGGAATCAAAAAACAGATACAATTCCTATCATAGTAGGTGCATTAGGCATGATAAAAAAATATTCAGACAAATACATAACAAAAACACCAGGACTTACAAACACATATAAAATACAGATATTGCACTACTAGGCACTGCACACATCCTACGCAGAACACTTTCCATACAATAACCATCAGAGCTTCACAACAAATCACAGCACATACCCAAGGCACACATAGCTGCGCTCGGTAATGAAGTGAAAGCACGCTATAAAGATAAAACTACTGAATAATAATAATAATAGTAATAATGTTGATGATGATGATGATGATGATGATGATGATGATGATGATGATGATGATGATGACAACAACAATAGTAAGTGGAGAAGAGCGTAAAGTGCAGATGGAATTCTCTCTGATGGCTTGAGGTATTGTTAGATAAAGACGACTAACCATTTCTCAAGAAGCAAATAGTTTTATTCGGTAGTCAATTGTCGAAAAAGAGTTCTGAAAATGACAGAAACCGATTGTCAGTGATATTATCAACATGAGCGAACCTTAATGAGTTCCATTTTCGGAAGCAGTTTTAGTAAAGGAAAAAACTGAATTGTCGTCCTGAATGCTGAGGATGTTACCTCTGCTGGTGATACATTTAATTTCACCTCAGTTTCTCTCCAGCAAATCTGGATTTCTGCGTTCTTGTTACATGTTCCAGTGACAAATCATAAGTGCACTGAATCATATTGAATACTTCTTTCCCTTACCAACAACAACCTCTGTAAAAACGTATATTTAGTGTATTAGGTTTCAAATTTTGCAATTTTGTATATTCTCATGTTAAATAATCATGTAAAATATAAAAATATTTAAAAATAAGCGTGTGTGTGTGTCTGTGTATGTACATATATAATATATATATATATATATATATACATATATATGCTTATAGATATATATATGTTGTTATTCATCATCATCATTATTATCATTATTATTATTATTATTATTATTATTATTATTATTATTATTATTAGTAGTAGTAGTAGTAGTAGTAGTAGTAGTAGTAGTAGTAGTGTAGTAGTAGTAGTAGTAGTAGTAGTAGTAGTAGTAGTAGTAGTAGTAGTAGTAGTAGTAGTAGTAGTAGTAGTAATTTGTTAGTTCGTCAAACAGTATACTTATAAAAGATGGTTGTCCGCTGGTGGCGAAAAAAATATCGATAAATGCTATAAAAGGAACTAGCACTTGACAAAAAGAATTCGGAATTAAGTTATGAGAAAATACTTGTGAAATATGATACGTAATGAGATAAAAGCAATATACGATAAGTTGCAATGCTGCGAATTAATATAAAATTGGGAAAAATAAAATTAAAGAAGAACTAAAATTTAAGATGTATGTCAAAACTGTCATCGGCAACTACAAAGATGTATTGAAATGTGAATGCGGATGAAATGCTTCAGAATATGGAAACTTTAGACAAAGTCTACTAAAGGTAGTAAGATATGGATATAAGATAAAGATGGAGGAGATGATTAATGATCTATCAATTCAAGATTGCTGGAACAAGTGGAAAATTTAGAAGTATTGTGAAAATAGCTTGCAAGAAGACTGAGATTATGCAAGTTTGGTTTGGTATATATCTTATAAGTGGGATTCCTCTTGGAATATGTATTTAAAGATCTTGTGGCGGAAATTTAGTATAAAATATCTTATGTATTTCTGTCAGAACCAAATACATATTTTTCGTTCTCTAGTACTGAATATAGCAGTAGCCATAAATTTCCAGTCTCAAATCAGTAGGTGTCCCTATCCCTTAAAATCAAGACAATCAGCGAGGAATGAAGACTTACGTCGTAGTTCATACTTAAAAGTATTGTGTCGTTGGTCGTAACAATGTTGGAAGATTTTGGACAATAATAAATGTAGTGCTTTTAATTACCAATCTGAAATTTACGATGGTCGATTGCTAGCGTAGTAAGGTATTTGTGAGGCTAACGCTAATATGAGCGTTAGAATCTGTGCTAGATATATTAAATGGTTTCTGATATTTACCTTTCTAAATTTCACCCCTCCCTCTGTTAATACAAGAAATCTTTATATAGCTTATATTCAAAAATATAACTTTGCTACATCAAGCAAACATTTTCAATACGCTACTCAAATATTATATAACCAACATTTTTTCATGTTCTATCTTTCATGATCTGTCAATCTGTCACAAAGCTGCAAAGAAAAAGAAAATCTCAGAATAATGACTATAAAATTTCGGCGTCCATGATATATATATGTGTGTGTGTGTGTGGATGGGAGTGTGTGCGCGCGTGTCTATATCCCTGTTTGCATCAGCGTGTCTACGTTCATATTTACAGGAAAGAAAAATAAGAATAAATATGTGAGAACAAGAGAGAAAGAAAAGACGGATCGGGATACAATTGATAAGACGAACGTTGAAGGAACGATAGCAAACACAAAAAAAGAATACAAGCTAATAATAGTATTATCACATCTCATACGTTTCACATTATTTATTGCATAACTTATTGTTCAGATTTAAAGAGATGCAAGAGAAATCATTTCTTTGGAGACTAAAGGAAAGAAGAATTGTAAGAGTGTTAACGGAAAATATTTATCTTTACAGCTAGATTCTCACACGTTTTTGGTCTATAAACAAAATGAAACAGCAATGCAAACATATATATACATGCAAGGAAAACATGTATATATATATATATATATATATTATATATATATATAATATATATATATATATTATATATATACATATATATATACATATATGTATATATATATATATATACATATATACAGACATATAAACACATATAAACTTAAATGTATGCTCTCATAAACTTTACTATGTTTTATGGCATCCCTGATAGAGTCACGATCAGCCACAAGGAGAAATTCCAAATGGAATATCGTTTTAGTGTAATACGAAAAACTGATATACACTCATATGTATGTATGAATGTATGTATGTATGTATGTATCTAGCTAGCTAGCTAGGTATGTGAAAATTTCTTCATTGCTAGGACTTATATATTGTTGCGTATAATGTTTTAATATAAAATTACCAATCCAGGAAAGAATTCTCGCCGAACTCTCAGTTGCTCGGATGAGATACCCTGATCTATATATTCACGCCCTTTCCTCTTTTACTTTAATAACTATGCAAATGAAAATTCTAAATTTTATTGATGATGGTCTCTGTGAAGAATATCTGTGGTGTCGAGAAGGCTAACATGTGTGCATAGCAACTAGCATATAGCCCAGGCTACCACATAATTGTTCTAATACAACGTCATTTTTGAGGAACAGATTCCTTATGCACCCAACAGCACACAGACATACACATACCCATCACACATAAGCATAACTATATGAATAGTCTTCTCCTTCGACAGAGTTACTATCTATCTGCAAGTAAGTGCAGGTATAAGAATCTCAGGAAGATTACAAAGTTGTTAGAGGTTTCCCCATGCATGATTGTAGATCTGAACTTTTACGTCTGCCCTGGAAAAAGAAAAACCTGATCTTGGCTAAATTACATTTTGGAGACCAGAGATTTGATACACGAACCACAAGTATTTTTAAGGATTAAATAAAGAACATCAGTCTTAAATATATACATATAAGCATGTAATAGGCTGAGTAAAAAGTAAGCAACCTTTTGAATCAGGAAGAATTTGTACCGCATTTTTGCGGAGCTCTGAGTTTTTAAAGCGTTTTCTTAATTGTCTCATAATACAGACATATACTTGCCCAAATACATCCATTTACTCTAATATCTGTCACAAAGAATGCAGTGTAAAATATATAGCACACACAAGCACCCCAGTCTCTGCCAGTGAACAAATTCTGAAGAAACATACCTCTTTCTGTAAGCTCACATTAAAATGTTACCCAGGGAATAACAGGAAAGGAAATCTGCATAGAAAAAGTATGATTACATCTGCGGCGGAAATTCTCACTTTGCTACATCATTTGTCAAATTATTTTTCTCCTTAATAAATATTTTCCCAGCCAGCATATTTACAGGAAAAGTTTCAAAATGAATAATGTCCAACTATTTTAGTCGACTGCGTTACAATTTAGTCGACTATGGTACATTGGACAAAATATAGCGTTATATAACATAACTAAATTAAATGAATATACACGATACCAGTGAAGCAAATTTAAGAATTAACCATGTAATGCGTACAACCAAAATCATTTAAATAAACAATAAAATCATCCGTCACAAAATATTAACAGCATGTAATAGTCAAAACAACAATCAGATGATGGGAGAAAGTGGTTCCAATAATAAAAATATAATATGATGTGAAACATTAATAGCTGCTTTAGTAACGATAACTCACATAGGATCGGCAACAATAGGAATGACAATGAAACAAATGATTCTACCAGTAGAACCAACTTTAGCAACATTGATAATTAACCATAGTTAATAATAGGAATAGCAAATATACTAACATGGCCGAAGACACAGAGAGAGCAGATTGATCCAGAAGTGGTGCAGCCGCACAAATTCCCGTCGGTCAACCTGAAATAACTTGAATGAAATATAAGCCATACAAAAATTGTCCCTTGAAACAACAGTAAACCAACACAGATCTCGTATCCAATACTTCAAGATCCAGAACATTTGGCATCGATATTCCTTCTATGACCAAGGATAGAGAATGCTGTTAAGCTATCAAGATGTCTTTAGAGATTTAAAGAAAGCAACATAAAGTTCAACTACCAATAGAACACCCGAGTAGGACCCGAGAAGATTTATATATTGTTGACGGAAGACACTGTGACACGAGCACGGAAGAAGCTAACTCATTTCTGAGAGATAAAGTACCAGTTTTCTGAGAGAAAAAAGTACTTCAGTTTGAACTAATTTCATGATGTTTCACATTTAGATGCTTTTACTAACTTCATTCAGTAGTTAAACACAAATAAATCTTGGATTTAAGTAGCTTTGATTTACTGTCAGGTAATTTTGTCCAACCAAGTATAAACTCATTTTCTCGTGTATTTGTTTCAGTCATGTGATTCCAACCACATTGGAGCAAATCAACCCCAGGACTTATCCTTAGTAAGCCTAGTACTTATTCTATTGGTCTCTTTTGCCAAACCACTAGGTTACGGGGACGTAAACACAGCAGCGTCGGTTGTGCAAACACAGACACAAAAACATATACACATACACACACACACACGCACACACACACATATATATATATATATAAATATATATACGACGGGCTTCGTTCAGTTTCACTGTACAAAATCCACTCACAAGTCTTTGGTCGGCCCGAGGCCATAGTAGAAGACACTTGCCACAAGTGCCACGCAGTGTGATTGAACCCGAAATCATGTGGATAGTAAGTAAGTTACTTATAACATAGTCTCTCCGGCACCTTCACGCCATATATAGCTGGATTGCTGGATTACTAAATAGAGAAACGTCACGGATACATGTACATTGAATGTATCGGTATATAGTATCAACCTTCGAATGTGAGCTACCTAATAATAAATATAAAAGGATTTTTGCATGCATAGACACAGAATAACGTTGCAGAGTATTGAACATTTTAGTATTTTATTTGGAGAAAGCAGAGTTCTCGGTAAAAATATCTTAATACAGTGAAATATAAGTGAGTACTCACATTAAAATCGCGTATCATACACTAATAATCAAATTAATTTTTTTTTAATGTTTTACTTGTTTCAGTCATTTGACTGCGGCCAAACTGGAGTACAGCCTTACAGGGATTTAGTCGAAGAAATCGACCCCAAGACTTATTCTTCTTAAATCTAGTATTTATTCTTTTTACCTTTATGCGGATCCGCTACGTTGCAGAGACATAACAACACCAACGTCGGTTGTCAATAGATGGCGGGGAGACAAATACAGACACACACATAAATATATATATTTATATATAAAGTAAAGGTAAAGACCCTCTTCGGTCATGAACGACCATGGGATTGCACCTAGAAAGTTACCCACCTAGACACAAGTCCGGGCAAGGTTGTTTATGGAAGACTAGCAGTCGCCCATGCATACCAGCCTCCCCTCTCCACGCCACCAGTGTTATCCAAGGGAAAGGCAAAGGTCGATACAGCTTGGCACCAGTGACGTCGCAACTCATTTCTACAGCTGAGTGAACTGGAGCAACGTGAAATAAAGTGCCTTGCTCAAGAACACAACACGCAGCCCGGTCCGGGATTCGAGCTCACAACCTCACGATCGTAAGCTCGACGCTCTAACCACTGAGCCATGCGCCTTCACAATATATATATATATATATATATATATATATATATATAATTTCAACAATTGAGGGTAAAATTAATTAGCTATTAATCAATTTCACCAAGTATTCAGTATGTAAAGGGACCATTTAAGGCGAATTCAAAATATTACATTGTATAAAAGGGCTTAGTAAAATAAATTACTTTGCCACATACTGAACTCATTAGAAATAGCAGCCAAAAAAAAGATTTTTTAGCCATTTCTAATACTTAAAGAAAATTTCTCTCAGATAGTGTTTACTCAAAATAACCCACGAAGGTATGGGGGTAAAAACATTAAAAAAATCACAAGTGCAAAGATTATTTGAGAACGTACGTTTCTAGATCAGCCAAATACAATTCGACATTCCTTTCGTCAGCCCAAAATTTCTTAATTCGGATTTGGAAACACTGAAAGTAGGAGCATACCCTTTTGGCGACTTTTCACCTCAGAAGAACCGTTCAAACTAACACTGCCAACAAATTCAAAATATGCAAGCGAAGAATTCCTGCTCTCCCCCTTCCACCCACGTGGGTCAGACTAGTAAACACCATATTTTATCGGTGAAAACCGAGGCATTAAACAGAGAGAAATGAATTATAATTTCAACAATTGAGGGTAAAATTAATTAGCTATTAATCAATTTCACCAAGTATTCAGTATGTAAGGGACCATTTAAGGGACCATATATATATATATAATATATATATATATATATATATATATATATATATATATATATATATATATATATATACATCGAGCGATTTCATTTTCTGTCTACCAAATCCACTCTCAAGTCGAACTATACCGGACACAATGTGGTCGGAAAGCAAGCTTCTTCTCACACAGACGCACCTGCTTCTATGTAGGTGAATATGATGTATATGAAATTTATATTACAATAGAATGGTTGTATACTGTCAATCTAACAAGAACGTGACAGTAGGGGGTACACCACCGCTGTATAGGAAGCATCGAACGCCTCCTGATGGCTTTGACACATTTTCCCCTGTGTACTTATTTCAAAAAGGTGTCAACTAGACGATAAGGCACAAAGGAAAACAAGCATACACATGTAGCCATACACACTTGAACAGGATTGCGTTTGAGCGAATTCAAACGAAGAAACGTACACTCTTAAATGCAAACTTTTTAACTGCATATTTTGGTCGGTTTCAAAATATACACATGCATTTACCGTTGATGCTGAAAATATATATACACATACATATATATATCTGTGTGTATATATATATATATATATATATATATATATATATGCACATGCATACAAACATAAAAACACAGACCAGACACATGGAGATAGATATATTATATATATATATATATATGTGTGGTGTGTGTGTGTGTTCGCATGTGTGTATAAATATACACACCCACACACACATACATACAAACATACATACATACATACATATATATATATATATATATATATATATATTTATACATGCATACATATATATATAATATATATATATATATATATATATATATATATATATACGTGAGTTAGGCAGGTTAGGCCAGCGTATAGATTACGTTGAATTAAAAGCACAAATCAATAGCGGAAAAAACGAGTATTGTGTTTAAGTATTGAATTATCGTTTCCATACGTGTTCGAACAGGTCTTTTGTTCGTTGACACAAAGCAAAACATAAATGAAAAGGCAAATTCAATGAAACTAACAGCAAACATGTTAATAACAATTACTTGTAAATTATATAAATTGTAGTAGTAGTAGTAGTAGTAGTTGTAGTAGTTCTCTATCTTACTCCTGGCCGATGCACGTGTGGACTATGTTAGAACAAATTCCAAAATGTTTCGCTTTATAATAGTGCTTAGTATCAGACGTGATAAAATAAATCCAGAGGAAAGCAAATCTTTTCTATAAGAGTGAAGCTACCTTAAACAGGTGATTCACAGTCTCCTGTTTACACTCAAAACCCAATGAATGTGCTGGGTTTCAACATCTCAGCATATTGGGCAGTTCTTTGTAGCATGAAATGAGTAGGCGTATTTTTCGTGTCACTAAAAACAACCTGTTTGTGATGGGGGAGGTTAAAAAATTCTCATGGGTCGAGCAGTAGCTATCTGCTAGATTAGCTCAAGTTAATTTATAATACAGTACAATACTAGCTTTCACTTTAAGTTTTCTAGTTCCGTCATTATCAAGATATATTTGCTGTTCATCATTACCAAGTCAAATGGGTTAATAACGTTCACTACAAGATATCGATTTACACAGTTATGCCCAAATTATTTATCTTTTGTCGTAGTTAATAATAATAATTATTTATCAAGTAGCGCATGGTAGGATTGCTACAGCAACTTTCAGTCTGTTTCTATATCTCCTTATATTCTGTGTTCAAATCGATTTTGGATTAAATGAAATATACAATACTCAAGTCCTTCAGTAAACTCATCAAATGTACTTCCATAAAATTTAAAGAATTGTAAATGATAGAGGACAGCATTGGCCGTATCCAGACACGTTTTGGACGAAAACATGTAGAGTACAGTGTTGTATTGCCGCATTGCATTCAAGGGCCAGCGAATGAAAACTCAAACATGTACGGATAGAATAAGAGGAATATGAACGAAGATATCCTTCCATATACATGTGAATTTTTAAGATATACCAGACGAGGATGTTTTTTTCATAAATTCAGGAAAATCATCGGTGCTGTTACTGTCATTGTTTTTTCAGTGACTATTTATTATTATTATTATTATTATTATTATTATTATTATTATTATTATTATTATTATTCAGTAGTTTTATTTTTATATCGTGCTTTCACTTCACTACCGAGCGCAGCTCTGTGTGCCTTGAGTATGTGCTGTGGTTTTATTATTATTATTTATTATTATTATTATTATTATTATTATTATTATTATTATTATTGTTATTATTATTGTCGTCATCATCATCAACTGAGGCAGTGAGGAGGCAAAATCGGTAGCGCACAGTATTAAATGCTTAGCAACATTTCGTCCATGTTTACATTCTGAGTTCAAATTCCACTGAGGTCGACGAACTTTCTCTGGCCTTCTGCCTAACGTTAAAATCATTATCAGTGAGACATTTTCTTTCTCCATTTGTTCTAAACAGTGATATACTGTAGAGAGCATTATATATATATATATATATATATATATATATATATATATATATATATATATATATATATCTTATTATAAATCTTATTATAAAAGGCAGATTTTATCTGCCTCCCTTTGTATCTTATAGAAATCTACAATATAGGAATTCTTCAATTACAATTTACCTAGCATTTTTAAGAGTAGAATGCATCGGGTCGTGCCAGGTCCAGTTTTTAAAATTTCAACCCCAATTAAGCAAAATTTAGAGAAAACTCACATTGTGGTGTATAAGTCAAATGCTTTACTTAGTGTGGCCTACACCACACGCACACGCACACACACAGTGTGCAACGAATAAAGTGAAAGTAATTCACTTTTTGTAGCGAGTGACTCTTTCACTCTGCCACTTCCTCTTTACACACATAGACACGCAAATATATAAATAAAATTGTAAGCTAACGTGTGTGTGTGCGTGTGTGTGGTGTGTGTGTGTGTGTGCGTGTGCGTGAGTGTGTGACAGGAAAGTTTTTTAGGACGAATATAAGACCTATATCCGAGTAGCAGAAAGATCGCCCAAAAGTGTATATAGATATTTAAATGTATTTATATATTCATCTATACACAGATGTATGTATAATGTGTGTGTATATATTTCCATAGAGGTAACCATTCACTCCATACAAAGTTTTTTAGGACGAAAATAAGATCTAAAGTTATCTCTAAGAAACAGAAAGATCGCCCAAAAGTGTATATAGATATTTAAATGTATTTATATATTCATCTATACACAGATGTATGTATAATGTGTGTGTATATATTTCCATAGAGGTAACCATTCACTCCATACAAAGTTTTTTAGGACGAAAATAAGATCTAAAGTTATCTCTAAGAAACAGAAAGATCGCCCAAAAGTGTATATAGATATTTAAATGTATTTATATATTCATCTATACACACATGTATGTATAATGTGCGTGTATATATTTCCATAGAGGTAACCATTCAATCCATACAAAGTTTTTTAGGACGAAAATATTTATATATAAAAGAAAGGTTGTGTGTCTGTCTACTCCGATTTAGATTCCTAACTACTCCCACATTTTGCGATGCAGTTTAACCAAAACCGGGTATCTTATAGTCGTGATTCATATCGAGCCCTTCTGGGTATTAGTGCGCGTCTACGATGAGTCTATGATTTTACAAATAATTTACATCATTTTTTTCCATTTTAATGCATATTTTTTAAAATAAAGGGAAGTAACTCTCAAACTTCACACCAATACGCGTGCTCATATGCGACGTAATATCACATCAGCAGCATTTCCTCACACCCTCCTTGCACTTGGCGAAGGCAAAATACCAGGGGATGAAAATGGTAATATTGCCATCGATTCCATTTGTACCATTGTTAAGACGCCTTCTGATCTCAGAGATGCAGTCTTCCCAGATCTACAAGCTAATTATCAGAATATGGATTGGATTGGCAAAAAGGCTATACTGGCCCCGAGGAATAAAACTGTTCACCATATTAATGATGAAATGCTAAAACTCATTCCTGGGGAAGTCTATGTATATCAGTCTATCGATACAACTCCTGACCCAGAGGACGTCATCAACTATCAATAGAGGTACTCAATTCCTTTGAGCACCCCGGACTACCACCACACTTTCTCAAACTTAAAGTTGGTGCCCCTATAATGCTCATCAGAAATTTGGTTCCCCCAAAACAATGCAATGGCACACGTTTGATCGTTAAGTCCTTATCTCCCACCGTAAGCTTATATCAATATTTGCCTGAATAATCATCATAATTCAGTGCAATCATTAACAGTACTTTCAAGCAATTCAGCCCCGAGCAACGCCGGGCAATTCTGCTAGTATATATATATATAATATATATATATAATATATATATATAAATATATATGTATGTATAAATATATATACACACACATATATATATATATAGAAATGGCTGTATGGTCAGACGCTTGATTCCCAGCCACATGGTTTCAGGTCGTGTGTTATATATATGAGTGTGTGTGAGAGAGTGTGTGTGTGTGTGTGTGTGTGTGTGTGTGTGTGTGTCTATGTGCCTGTGTCTGTTCCCCCACCATCGCATGACTAGTGATGTCGGTGCATTATGTCTCCGAAACAGCGATTCGGCAAAAGAGACAGATACAGTGGGTACTAGGCTTACAATTAATAAGTTCTGGAGTAGATTTATACATCTAAACCAAGGAAAAGAAGACAAAGCAAATTCTTTAACACATCTTTAATAAGTTACAAGCGTTCCCGTACCAGCTCTATTTGCAACGCCATGTTTACACAAGAATTCTCTCCCCACACTTCCCTTTCTCCCTCCTATCATTAGACGTAAAGACCCACTTGACCCCATGATATGTTCCCCAGAGCATCCCGCATACACATGCTTAATTTCCTTCCGATATATTTTTATTTCCGCCCCATACTTTTATTCCCTTCTGATACGTACCTAACAATAAAGTTTGATAGATGCACAATGTAGCACACCTATTACACCAACTGACCTTAGTGTATATATTTGTATATCACCGTGATCAGCGTGACCGACCAGGCTATCAGATGTTGCTACACATCGGTGGTCACAATGCGCTTATATATATATATAGATATATACCTACATATGTACGTATGAGTTAGATGTTAAAATAACCGTTGAAGGGATAGAAGTATCCATAATGCTACTGGTGTTAGTTAGTTAGTTAGTTAGTTAAATCTTTGGCTCAAAAAGCAAAAAGCAAGGCCATGTAGGGGGACATGGAGTTATGTACAGGGTGGTGTTCAGGTAAAGAGTTCAGGCCACTTGTGGTCAAGGGAGACTTTGAACCATGCGTTCGTCCGCATCTTCACCATCTCGTCCGGCAGCTTATTCCACGGATCCGCAACCCAGACGGAGAAAGCCCCTCTCCTTCGATTGAGATGAAATCGTCGCAGATAGAGCTTTTCGGAATGACCCCGCAGCCGACGCTCTGGAGCAGGAGTGAAGAATAGCTCTTTCGAGAGCTTACACTTTCCGCTTATGATGTTGTGAGCAAGAATGAGATCACCACGGCATCGACGTTTTTCTAGAGAATAAAGGTCGAGCGTTTTCAGCCTTTCTTCATAAGACAAATTCTTGAGACCAAGAACCATGCGGGTAGCCAGCTTCTGGACTCTTTCGATAT
>NC_042999.1:172085676-172108176 GCF_006345805.1 Octopus sinensis
ATATATATATATATATATAACAAACTCACATACATATACATATATATATATATATATATACACAAACTCACAACATACATACATATATTATATATATATATATATATACACACAAACTCACATACATACATATATATATATATATATATATATATATATATATATATATATATACATAGTACTTGCGTTCTTATTTTGAAAGAAAAATACTCTACATTAAGAGTGCTATCAAAACATTACAGGCGGACTACTTATACAAATAATTAATGACGTAATCGATTTCACCGGAATTAGAATTCACTTGCTCTTACAAGTTTACTGTAACAATTCAAGTTTGGTTTTTATATAAAATATGAGATGGAAGAAAACGTGATACTTCGTTGAGAGAACTTCATATGTAGATTATGTGATATTGTAATCCAATTATATTGGTTATTGGATTCGCAGACAAGATATTATCGAAAACACGCCATGTCTAAAGATAATAGTATTTTTTACTGCCTGTCGATTGGGATTAATTGAAATTAAACACATCATTGCCGGGTAGAGCCTCAGATAAGCAGCATGTTGGTAACATTTGATCTGGCAAAAATGTTAGCACGCTAGGCGAAATGCTTAGCGGTATTTCGCCTGCCTTTGTTTTGAGTTCAAATTCTTCCGAGGTCTACTTCGCTTGTCTTCCTTCCGGAGTCGATAAATTAGGTACCAGTTGTGTACTGTGGTTGATCTTATCGCCTGGCCCCCTCCCCCCAAAATTTCGTGCCATGTGCGTAGAGTAGAAAAGAATATTTGGAGGTATTCTTTTAGATTTTAAGATTTTAAGTTTTTCATATCATTCATATCGTATTTATCATTATATTTTAGTTCATCAATTCAAGGTTGAACTGAAGTAAGTTTCGTTTTTATGTTTTATTGGTTTTAGTTAATGTATAAAATTCACTCACAAATGTAGCATTAATCCTGTTGCACTTTATCATGTTTATGAGGGTGAGAGCATGAATGTACATGTGTATGTACAGTCACATGCATTTACACACACACGGACACACATTTATATATGTATATATAAGATTGTATGCGTTTACATAATTGTATATTGCATTTCAGGACACAAATGTTTAGGAACATCCACTCACATGTGTGTATGTATATATATATACATACACACATGAGCGTCAGTGTGTGTATATTGGTACGAAAGTATGTATATAGCGTTGAGAGCATGATCGTAACCAACATGATTTCTATGGCTGCACCTTTCGATATATTCAAATGCAGGTCAAAGCTTTCTATTTGAATATGCTTTTTATAATATGCAAAATAATGATTCAACAGAGTGCTGGTGCGGCATTCTCCCTCCATCTACATGGAAACCTAAATCAGTTAGTGATAAAACTATAGACGCTACTACGTCTAATGTGCATGGGTGTATAAAACATAGTATTTGCTTCTGTCCATCTATCTATTTATCTATCCGTATCTGCCTAACTGTCTGTCCCTCTGCCTGTATTTATAAACCACATCATGTATTCATGAGGCACAAAGTGAAAAGATAAATAGACAAATAAACTAGTAAAAATTTACTGGATATATATAGTAATATCGATTTTTTTGTTTTAGGATGCAACATTATGCATTGTATTACGGCATTGCTACATACGTTTCTGCACAACACGTTTCTTTTTTTGTGACTATATCTTCACATCCATAATGTATTATTATATAATATTTATGATATCTATAGATATTAAAGATATCTATATCATATGCATGATTCATCAGGTATTTTGTATTAATGATTTCTGGAAGTATCGTCGTTTAATCTAAGGATATGTACACCAATCAAAAAAGTATGTTGGAAAAGTTTTCGTTATTACTATATTCATCCTAAACTATAGAGAGAGTTCCGCATACGTAACCATCCCATACGATCACTCTATAAGAAATGAGTAATAAGCAGTAGCCAACAAGTCCTTTCAACGAATGTACACGGGAGTATTTGCCGTAAACAAATTAAAAGGAGACATACACACAGTCACACAGACTCACACGTATATATGCATATATTTTTATATATATGTATGTATATATCTAAACAAAATACACGCACCACACACACACACACACACACACACACACACATATATATATATATATATTTATTTATTTGCATATGTCTCTTTCGATATATATATGCCTATACAAACCCACACAGATATATGTATACATATACGTGAATATGTGTAGGCGATTATATTGATGCCTCTGTTTCTGCTTATATGCTCGCGTATGAGTGCATGTATCAGTGTATGTGTGCATGCACGTGTGTATATGTGTGTATGTATTTGTATGTATGTGCCTGCGCATGTGTGCGTGTGTGTGTGTTTGTGCGCTTCACATCTATTATTTGTACGGAAAATTTATCAAAATTCTAACACTTCTCCACTCCACATTTTTCCTCTTGCACCGGATTTCCTCTAATTATTAGTACATCATTGACTCAGTTTCCTGGTAAAACTTCTATAATGTCTATGTTAACGGAAAAAGCTTCGACATATATTTCTGTAACATTTATATTATTTCGAACAGCTACCAACCCATTTTCAACTACAGTCTACAAATTGATTTAGCAGGCGCTGAAGGGAACTTATCACTATATTAGAAGTCAACTAATTATTACTAACCAAATAGGAGAAAATTATTGCAGCTAGCTTATATGATTTTATTGAGTGTATGGCATATTTAATGTTATGGATAGCAATATACGACATATTCAACATGGTGGGTGTTCTTGAATTATATTTTTCTCCCAGGAAAATTTATTATCCGACTTCTGATGTTCTGATATCGTTAAACTTCAGAAAGCATTCAACTTCCTGAAAAATGGTTTATTGTCTGAGAATGTAAAATTGAAACAAAAGCTTTGTTATCTCAATTGACAGAAGTTGGCTCATGTTCTTATCTATTTATTCAAGTTTTTCATGCCAATGTAGATATTACAATAACGGAAATAGAATTATGAAAAATTGTTATTTTCAGACCTCATCGTTTCAATGAAAGAACTGATTTACAAATATATATATTTACGGGAATATTCCGGAGGTGGAAGGGCAACGGTAATGATGAATGAGAGACTCACAAACATTGTAGGGAGTAAAGGGGAGTATCTTCCTTAGATCCATGGCAGCTGTTAGGAACAAAATGTACTCTAATTATTACAGCCAATAGGGAATGATTTCTCTAATTTTATGCGTCATTTTCAATCAGTCATAAAACTGGTGGCATTTCCATTGACACGAGTATGCTAATTAGAAAATATACTTTTATGGAAATGTGATTCTCATTCAACATAATAGGAGAAGGACGGTATAATTTGTATTTGTTACCAATAAGATACAAGGAACAAAATTATTATTTAGAGAGCAGACTTGGTTGAAGAATGAGTAACTAAAAAATCAGACACTATTAATACCTACATAAACAAATCTTTTTAATGACTTGCGCTTTTCTGTTGAAATTAAATCTGCAACTCAAAATCATTAGTTAATTAAATATGCTGTAGCATATATGTCAATCAAGAAACCGTTAAAACGTGCAATCCTAAACACAAATATTTTAACTGAACACAAACACTAACATTGTTTACGTATTCAATCTCCTTACTACCTTAATATTTTTAGAAAATGCACCTTATTAACATTTCAATTCTTATGCGTGACATTTAATAAGCCAGGTAGATTGTGCTATTTTAAATGTCGTTTTGAGCATTTGTCCAAAAGCTTCAAGGTAACCTATCAACTAAACTTACATCTTACCATTTTTGCAACTTAACTTTTTAGAAATAATTCATTACATTCTCAGGAACCAAATATTTACCTTCTGCCCCCATAACCGACGGAGTCCGAATTTGTGCAAAAATTCTTTTCATATCATCAATATTTAGAATTAAATTAACACAAACATTTGAATTCCGAATAAGGCCTTAACTAAAAGTTTGAAGTAATTATTTTGAGAAACGGTAACAATTATGGGTTTAGTATCAGATTCAATACATTAATGAATAAATAAACAGGCTTCAGTATATATATCTTTGTGTGTGTGTATATATATATAGTATATATAAATCACAGTATGTGTGTGTGCATTCATTAACCCATACGTTTCCTCAATTCTGAACCGATTTTCTCCTTACTTCACACATACATTACTTATGTCATAAGGATGGTTATGCACTATAGAATTTTGCCCAGAGCTCCCACATAAATGGAGAAAGCATGAAAAACGGTGGATTACACGAATTTTTGTTTAATTCGTTATATGTACATAGTTGTTCTTTTATGTAGAGTTTTCCATGTATTTTTAATCTATATGGTCGTATATTGGTGTTACAGAATATTTTTCAGTGATTTTCATATTTTTTTATTTATTATTTATTTATATGATGTAATTTATTTATATGATGAAATATGTTGTAATTACATGTCTTTAAGTTTTGTATGTGCATTGATGTGTAGCTTGTGTTGTAGTATTTTGGTTTAAGAGTATAAAAAGAGTGAAAGCATTTTGCCGATATATTTCGACTGCTTTTTATACTCTTTTAATCTATATGGTCGTATATTTTGCATTACAAATTATTTTTTAGTTGCTTTCACATGATTCTGATTTATTATTTCTCTGCCTTACAACGCAACATCTTTTCACTGCGAACTACTAAATATTCAAAGCAGTTTTTTGTGAACTGAAGACAATCTCAGCATGTCTTCATTTTTCGTAACCGTAAGTCAATTTCAGAGTGGTCGTACACTGTAAGCACGTACATTCCTTTACCTCTACTTTTTCAAGTGGGTATTATATTACCATTTTTGAACGTAGCAATCATGTATCTCACTGAAAAAATATCCCCCTTTGCTGTTGAAGAAAATAAACTCGCAGAGGGGAAATTTCGACGTCTTCCTTCAATTTCCTTACACCATTTATTAGGCTGTTTCTGACAAAAAATTTTGCTTTTATGTAAAACAAGTATATTTTGTAGTCAGTATCTGTTCTCTAAATCCAAAACACCAGTACGTCTACATTGCATCTCTTGCAAACTTATGTTTATGATCCTTAAATTACAACAACATCCAGATTGATCAGCCTTCAATTTGGGTTTTTTGTTCGTTGGTTAATCTGAAACATATTGCCGTGCTACTCATAACCCTTCCCGGTAGTTCAATTGTTTGGTGAAAAGAATGACTCCAAAGAAACATATAAACGCACACGTCCTTTGAAAGTTTAACCTTTCAAATGTTTCGTCTCAATTTTCTCAAACGCCTATGTCGTGAGAAATATTCTAATCAATCTTCTTTCTCAAAACAATTATATATATATATATATATCTATATATATATATATATATATATATATATATATATATATATATATATATATATATATATACATATATACATATATATATACATATATATATATATATACATATATACATATATATATACATATATTATATATATTATATATATATATACATATATACATATATATATATATACATATATATATATACATATATACATATATATATATATACATACATATATATATATACATATATACATATATATATATATATACATATATATATATATATATATACATATATATATATACATATATATACATATATATATATATATATATATATATATATATACATATATATATATATATATATATATATATATATTGTGTGTGTGTGTGTCAGTCTGTCTGGTTGTGTGTGTGTGTCAGTCTGTCTGGTTGTGTGTGTGTGTGTCAGTCTGTCTGGTTGTGTGGTGTGTGTGTCAGTCTGTCTGGTTGTGTGTGTGTGTGTGCGTGTGTCAGTCTGTCTGGTTGTGTGTGTGTGTGTGTGTGTCAGTCTGTCTGGTTGTGTGTATATGTATATAGGTATATATATTGTCTCAGTTTTAGGAGAATGGTGGTCTTCTTATGATCGGATATTTCTAAAATGGAGAAAACATCATTCAGAGATAGATTCAAAAGAATGTGTGGGTACATGTGTGTGCGCGAGCGGGTGTGTGCATCTCAAATAATCTGATTCGCAGATGATAGTGAATGATAAAATAGGCCTAAATCCTTTGTTCCCTTTTTGAATTGACCAGCTGCATCCATATTACACAAGTGAAATGAGAACCCGTCCGTTGGTGAACAGCGAATTTCTTTTCTCCCTCACTGAAATTGTGATAATACGAGGAATAATGCGCCCGTAATTTCGCAAGATAAATTAAATTTAACTGGGTTTGTTTTTAATTAGTTTATTTATTATAATATAATGAATCACATTTTTGGCTACCATTAGTATATTTGAGTTGGGGAATAATTAAATTTCTACTTTTTTCTGTTGATTCTGATCGTTGTCCCTTCATAACACAACAAGTAATTATAAAAGACATGCCAGACATAGAGAATGCAACTTAGACCTTCAAAAGTGTATTCGATAAGAAATGAATAAATAAATGAAATAAAAATTAATATCAGAAAGCAAACTGAAAATTCAATATTTTAAAATTGTTATTACTTTAAATCATTGTATTTAATATTTTGTTTACTCAACAAACGTCATAAACAAAGAGAAGGCCTAAGTAACAAAAGAATCATTGATATCTATTTGAAATATATTCAGTTGGGAATTCAAAAAGAAAAACGTAAACATAATTTCTCAATGAAATGTTATAATTTATATTGACAATATTTCAAAGCCAGGACAAAATTAGATTAAATGTAAAATATAATTTAAAAAATGGAAACGTTTTACAAATAATCGATATAATTTTGAATAAATTTCGCTGTTGTTCCGAGATTAAAAGAACAATGATTAATCATATCTATAAATATATGTAAATTTCTTTGTATTATTTAATAATCTACGGAAATTAAATACCCGAAAATGTTGTTTTCAGTTTGGCCCCTGAGGTTTCAGTTCAAATATCAATGGGTTAGACATCAAAGGTGTTCTTACAGAAACATTGAAACATTGAAATTGAATTCGAAATAACAAAACAAAAATGTTGGGGCATCATGAATAAATGTACATGATGTCCTAAATGTTAACCATGCAAATATTCGCAACAACAAACGATTTATATTATGTATAGGTAGTATACGTTATCACCATGGAAATCACTCACAAAGCTTTGCAACATTCATACCTGCTGAATAATTTAAATTGGGTGCAGTTATTCAGTGGTGCAAGAGAAATGATTAAGCAGCTTATGATACATGTCATGAAGAGTACGAATTCCCTTGGATGCAACCACATCCAGAAATCTGCTGCCAACAAATTTCCATTTTCGATTTAAATGATTTTAATTTATATAGAACGTATGCGTTGCACTGTTTATCAATTCCGACGACAATCATTGATAGTCACCTGCGTGTATGTATGGAAATATTATTAGTGAAAAGCCTACATTCTGTAGTTTATTTAGGAACTGTAAGCAACAATAAACGCTATATTTACACATTGTTGGCAAAATAATAAGGACAAATACTATGTTGAGGTACTGACATGTCAATGATCAGAATTTTTTATATCATGTAAATTAGAATTGTTCAGAACCTGTATTGGTGGGTGTATGGAATACACCTGATCACTTTCAATTCCCAAGTATTATAAGACGTTTTGTTTCCATTCGCGTCTTAGGTCCCGGCAAATGTTTTAACGTATTATAAAAGTTTAAGGAACGAACAACACACGGTGTTCAGTTACGATTTCAAATGAAATAATAGCGTTATCACTTAACTTCATTTATGTTTTCTTCTATGGTATACACGAATGAGAAATGTCATTTACACACAAGATTACTAACTATATTACTGATAGGCGTAGGAGTGGCTGTGTGGTAAGTAGCTTACTTACCAACCACATGGTTCCGGGTTCAGTCCCACTGCGTGGCACCGCGGGCAAGTGTCTTCTACTATAGCCTCGGGCCGACCAAAGCCTTGTGAGTGGATTTGGTAGACGGAAACTGAAAGAAGCCCGTCGTATATATGTATATATATATGTATGTGTGCGTGTGTGTGCGTGTATGTTTGTGTGTCTGTGTTTGTCCCCCTAGCATTGCTTGACAACCGATGCTGGTGTGTTTATGTCCCCGTCACTTAGCGGTTCGGCAAAAGAGACCGATAGAATAAGTACTGGGCTTACAAAGAATAAGTCCCGGGGTCGAGTTGCACGATTAAAGGCGGTGCTCCAGCATGGCCGCAGTCAAATGAATGAAACAAGTAAAAGAGTAAAGAGAGAGTATATTTCGCGACATTTTACAGCATTCTTTATGTATGTATATATATACATGTATGTATGCATGTATAAATAAATATATATATATATATATATATATATATATATAAAACCATCTTACATCGTCTCTGATGAAGGGATATCCGTAATATCCGAGAAACAGCTGTAAGGCTAACTTTTTCTTTATAAATATCCTGGAAACTCCACACACCCTCCGCTTTGTTGTTTCATTTTATTTAACATACACATACTCATATTTTGTTTATTCAACAAATGTCATAAACGAGAAAAATGTCTAAGTAAAAGAACCATTGATATCTATTCAAAATATATAGGTTTTTCTTAAACTTCACACTCGTATTGCTTATATGTCTCCGGAGGTTTTAAGTATAAATTGATTTCGAAAAAAAATGTTCTGGTAAACGGCGGGAAGAATAACATTTGGGCGCAGTTGAACGCTGAGTGTCTGTGTGGCAAGTAGCTTGCTAACCAACCACATGGTTCCGGGTTCAGTCCCACTGCGTGGCATCTTGGGCAATTGTCTTCTGCTATAGCCCCGGCCCGACCAAAGCCTTGTGAGTGGATTTGGTAGACGGAACTGAAAGAAGCCTGTCGTATATATGTATATATATATATATATATATATATATATATATATATATGTGTGTGTGTGTGTATGTGTGTGTGTGTGTTTGTGTGTCTGTGTTTGTCTCCATAGCATTGCTTGACAACCGATGCTGGTGTGTTTACGTCCCCGTCACTTAGCGGTTCGGCAAACGAGACCGATAGAATAAGTACTGGGCTTACAAAGAATAAGTTCCGGGGTCTATTTGCTCGACTAAAGGCGGTGCTCCAGCATGGCCGCAGTCAAATGACTGAAACAAGTAAAAGAGTAAAGGACATAACCCATTCCCTTCTTCGTAAATTATTTGGTAAAAATTAAATTGAATATAATTATTTCTTAGTATTTGAACTATTTCAGTTATTTTCTTAATTTATCCAGTACAAGGTTTAAACAAGTAAATAGTATTCTTCTAGACAATAGATCCACTTATTTCGGTTAGTGATCATTCACGAATATACCAACTCTAGCGCTGCTGAGGGTAATATTCTCTGGGAAAAGATAAAAGCTTTGAATTGTTATTATCTTATATCTGATTGGCCTGTTATTACGTAACATGCTTCACGATTTAAGTATGCATAAGTTATTAGTTTTTTCTCCTATGTTCTATATACTCTGGGAACATATTAAAACACTTTTCGGGGCTACTTTATTAGAATTCTTACTATAGCGTACTTAATGTCATGTTAGTGCATAACTGAATTTAGGTATTCATAACTTATTGGTAATTCCTAAAAGCAAGATCCTTTGTAAGACAGTACGGAATTCTCAATAAATACGTTTTGGAGCTACATACTTTGTATTGTTGTTACTGGATTATGAGAATGGAACCAATGGATGAGCCCGCTTCCCCGGGAATTACCGAGCATGTTACCTGGTATATATATATATCTTTGTGTGTGCGCGTGTGTGTATATATATATATTAAAATTATATATATATATATACATCCACCTATATATATATACACAGAGAGAGATATATATGTGAGTGTGTGTGTGTGTGTGTTAAAGTGTTGCAATCACGTTCCTCAAAGCCCGGGCGATAACTCGGATTATTGAGCAAAAGATATGATTTCAAACTACTCAAGTCCACTCGACAAGACTGAGGTATCCTGAGATGGCATTTTCCGTCGGATGAATGAGTATATACTCAACAGAATATATAAGGAAAGTAGCCTTATTACTCTATGGCACAGGAAGGAGACTTGATACTTTGTGTCTATATATCATCATCATCATCATCATCATTTAGCGTCCGTTCTCCATGCTAGCATGGGTTGGACGGTTCAACTGGGGTCTGTGAAGCTGGAAGGCTTCATCAGGCCCAGTCAGATCTGGCAGTGTTTCTACGGCTGGATGCCCTTCCTAACGCCAACCACTCCGTGAGTGTAGTGGGTGCTTTTTACGTGCCACCTGCACCGGTGCCAGACAGAGCTGGCAAACGGCCACGAACGGATGGTGCTTTTACGTGTCACCGGCACGGGGCCAGGCGAGGCTGGCAACGGGCACGAACGGATGGTGCTTTTACATGCCACCGACACGGGGGCCAGACAGGGCTGGCAATTGTGTGTCTCTGTGTGTATCTGTTTGTTTAACTTTTGGATCTACCAAGTTTCATTATTAAGGATGGAAAGTAGTGTGTAGCAAATCTATATGTATAAAGCTCAAGTTGTCCGTGTGTGGCAGGTTTGGTAGCCTTCAACTAACACTATCTCATTCGAGACCATGCAGCGCACGTTGACCAAAATTGAGAGTATGATAGAAGAAGGCTTGCTCTTCATTCTGTAGAAGATGAAATTCAAATCGGACCATGTTTACAGCAAAAATTATTTACATCAAAAAGGTGCTTTTTTGTCTATGAAAATCCATATTTTTTACGAGTTTTGACTGCTGTTTCACCATTTTTTGGTGTATTTCAACTGCAAAAATGTTCACTTGAAGAGAATAATACGTTGCATAATGCAAAACTTTTACTTTTCAAAACTTCCAATTCTAAACGGTCGAAACAAACCCAAGCAACACCGGGTGATACATATACTAACAGTAATACCCGTCGTTGGTCGGGTAATTACTGTTATTGTTTCCCGGAAGCTATATTCAAGGTACTATTACAATACAATTTACTCCTCCTGCACGTTTGTATTTTTATAAGATTAAAATATGTAATAAATGAAGTAGCAAAAAGATCAATTTTATACATGAACCTCCTGTGTGTATGCATTTTATAAGAGAAAAACATAATAATTGGTGTAGAAAAAGATGTATTTTATACACGAACCTCCGTTTGTCTATTATATGACAATAATAAATGAGTTTTATGAGTTATTTTATTTATCAGTACAGTAATGGAAATTTTAAGATAGTACATTTAAATATATATACATAAATGTGTAATGGTGTCTGTGTGTGTGTTTGGGGTTACTCCGACTCCTCGCACGCCGTCCAACCGATTTTAATGATTTGGGGCACATGGGTTGATCACGTGCTGTGAAGTTCAAATAAAGCCGGAATCTTTCGAAAACTCGATACTGCTCAGTTGCCATCGATTTTCGTGAGCTCAATCGGACGTTTGAATGGAAATTCCCATAACGATGTTATTTTTCCTGCAGCCTTTGCATTTTCACGTGTAAAACTTCAACAAAATCGACAGAAAAATCTCTATGGTAATGTTTATTCAATGCAAGACAGAGGCGGGCTTAACTTCAACATGGAAAACACAAGCACCGCCGGGTCCAATAGCTCGTGTATATATATATATATATATATATATATATATATATATATATATCTATATATATATATATAGATATATATATATATATATATATATATTTACATACATACAAATACACACTTTTATGTCTTCCCATTATTAACTATTCTAAAAGTTAAGTATCTTCTTGACGCTGCTTATTTAATTTGCTAACTTCATTTCAATTCATTTTACTATGCAATAAGTGAGCAGCGGAAGAATAAATTTCTGTAGAAATGCTCGAGCAGTTAATTTAATGCCCTAACAATATCAACTATAGTTCCCTTGTCTTCTGAGATTTCACGCTTCGGAGATAGGAATTTTCTCTGTAACCTCTGGAGTTGATTTCATTAAAGTAAATCGTGTTTCCTGTGACAGTTCTATAGATAATTGACACGGGGTTTTGTTTGAGTATTAGCATATACACCAGAAAATAAGTGTGAGTAACAGGGAGAAAGTGAGACAGAGAGTGTGTGTGTATGTGTGTGTGTTTGAGTGAGTGAGTGAGTGAGTGAGTGAATGAGAGAGTAAGTCAGAGTGAGTACTAGAGTAATCTAAGATCACGTTTAGTTAATGGCCAGAAAAGAAACAAACGTCTGTCGAGCTAATTGAATGATATAATGATTTATAATTCATGCACAAAGCCATATTTTAGCATAATTGATGACCCAGGGGCGTAAAAATCATGTTTTGAACTCTAGCGGTAATGAATTGCCTGCTAATAATTCATAAACTGAAGTTTTGTTTAATAGTAACAGCTGCAACAACATCTAAGGACAGAATAGCAAGTCAAGTTTGTTGCGAGTTGTTTTGTTACCTAAGGAATGTCAGTTATTAAATGTAAAATCTGAAAGTGTGACGAAATTAATACTCATATCCGATCTCCGTAAAACTTCCGTAATATTATAATTTCTAATTATTGGTTTTTTTGAATACACACAAAAATTGTAGATTATAATGAAAGGTGATATGAAATTTTGTGGCAATAATATGTTTCACAGGTGGCACTGGTGAATTGAATTCAATCAAATAGTTCTAAGGAGGAATCGTGACTACTATTATGGTCGATGCAAATTTTTCTTTCATGACATATTAATACTATATTGCTCGTAAATGATGTAACGAAATGCATTAAAATATTTAGGTACGGCCTTTTATATTTTTATTTCAAATATCATAAACCCTTTTATAGTTGATAAAATAAAAGACAAGTCAAGTACTAGAGTTAATGTTGCCAATATATTGTAATAATTAAAGTGAGATTAACTTTTAGCAGGTTCGGACGCAGCGTGGTTATAATAACCAGATTCTTATTTAGTCAACAACTTGTGAAATGAATGATGGGGTCACACACATTTTGGCCTATACATGACTGCCGAATCAAAGAGAGGGGTGGAAGGAAGAATAGTTTTTAGTATCTGACTAGTACTTTATTTCATCCCCAGTTTTCAATAGCTAAAACAAACATGTCGGATTTTTATCTAGGAAACACGAGCACATAATGGATGTTCGTTCCGTTAATCTAACAGATCTCTAAATTTCCTGTCGAATATGCGTTTGAACTCAGTTTATAATGTTGAAGCTATAAGTACACAAGAACAACTTTCCAGTATCCTATTTCTCGTTGAGGGGGAATTAAGATCTCCAAAATTCTAAAATATTTCACTACTTATTTTCAGTGGAAATAAGCACACCATAGTATCGCTAATATTAAGAAAACCATTCTATTCAACCTATATGCATATACATTATTTTATACATGGGAGAAATATATTACTATTTAGTACAACTACAAAACACGGATGGATCACTCCAACTACTAGAAATAACATCGACATTAATCCTACCACGTTTAATATTGATGTAAAGTGTGAATCATTATGTAATTTAGAGGCAGAAACCCTTAACCAGATTGACTACCAGTTGGTTATGATTCCGCTGCGACAGAGTTAATCTGGGGATAACAAAAAATTCAACAAACCAATGGAAATATATTTTTATGACAAGTTTTGCAAAACTGTTTTGCTAAAGAAAATCATTTTAGAATATTTTAGTTAATGACATGTAAATTTTCAATCATCATGCAGAATGAGTGGAAACAGTAAGTAAAACAAAACAAAACATTGTTAAACTATCACAGAAGCCAATTTTCGTATAAACAAAGTAGAACAACACTGACAATTTGGAAATAATGATTAGCATTAATATTCCGAGCTAATAGATTCGTTAGCCAATCGGACAAAATGCTTAATGGCATTTCTTCCAACTCTATTCGCTTCGATTTCAAATCCCACCATCGTCATAAATTCCTTTCATCGTTTCAAGATAAATAAAGTATCAATAAAATACTGCAGTTGATGCAATCGACTTAACCCTCCTCTCAAATCTGCTGGTTTTGTGCACAATTTTGACAGAATATTCATAATTATCAATCTCACATACTTACAATATACTCTAGAACCGCATATAAAGCATCAACGTGTAGCACTATACAAGGGAAACACTTCAAAAATTTGTTTGGAATTCATTTCTATATCCACAATGCAAAATGAAAATATCGTAGACGTAGGTACAACGATCTAATACAGTTCAGTTGCATCGGAGCCATTCGCCTGATCGCACCGTATTCGCAACCTTTCCTATGTGCTTGTATTCGCACCGTATTCGCAACCTTTCCTATGTGCTTGTATTCGCAACCTTTCCTATGCGCGTGTCTCAGTGATTAGAGCGTCGAACTTACGATCGTGAGGTTGTGAGCTCGAATCCCGGACCTGGCTGCGTGATGTGTTCTTGAGCAAAACACTTTCTTTCACGTTGCTCCAGTTCACTCAGCTGTAGAAACGAGTTGCGACGTCACAGGTACCAAGCAGTATCGGCGTTGGCCTTCCCCTTGGATAACACTGATGGAGAGGGGAGGCCGGTATGCATGAGCGACTGCTGGTCTTCCATAAACCTTGCCCGGACTTGTTCCTGGGAGGGTAACTTTCTAGATGCAATCCCATGGTCTGTGTTGTGACCGAAGGGGGTCTCAGAATATATATGATATATATATATGATATGTAGCCATATGTAGCAGTTATATGTTCCACTTGATTTATATTATTATTTGATATCCATTTCATTTACAAGTATATAGAATAGATTTCATTTCAACTCCCAATTACAACAAAATTACAAAAAAAAATGGTTTTCTTATGCCTTCTCAGTGGTATTCCTCTATATTGAGTCGCCTCAAAGTTTTATTATTAGTGAAACTTTCTTCTCTAGTATTGATCCTTGTCGTGTTATTCCTACTAATAAGAATAACGAAGAAACAATTATAGCAACATTGCTCAATTTTCTTTTATTGGAACTTGATGTACAGTCGAAAATCGATATTATAGTTTCTAAAGAGTTTATTCTTTCCAATATTGCCGGTAAAATGCAGATTAGATTAAAGAAGAACTGTTGGTTTTTACCCTGCAAATATGAATATGTGTCACCTTCTAATTAATAGCAAGACTGCAAAAAGTAAATAAAAGATAATCACACCAAAGTAAAGAATCTATATTAAATACTTTCTGCTGTTGCTTTACATAACAGTGAAGTGAACATAACATTAACGCATGAAAATAAACCCTTCTCATGATTTACTGCTTTCCTTGTAAATATTGATTTCTTATACTGAAATATGGTCACAAATAATCAGTAAAGAGGAATAATCGATTAAGTTGACTACGATGCTTGCCTGCCATTTATAATCTGACTTATCCAAAATATATGTTGAAGGAAAATCTACAATGATTTGAACTCAGGACTTAAGTGAAAATAAATATTGCATGGCATATACGCTTAGTTGTCAAATGGTGCCATCATTTTAACACCTCTATTAGTATGCATATTGTTGCTCACTACAGTAAAGTGTTGAATATGATGTAAGTTTCCGTAACACATTGCCGACGTGACTTGAATTGCATTTTCAAAGTATATTTCCTTGAAAAAGTGCAACTTCGTAACAAATATTACATTCAGTAAATGTTTAGATATACCAGTTTCGGCCATATTAAAAATGTGACGTAGTTTTCGCTTCAGACTATGACATATTTACATCAGTCGAGTATTAACGCTATTTGAGAAATCAAGCGAGAACTATGAAACTGACTCATTTAGATACGGCAGTTATACTCGTGGGAGACATCATATGTAATTTGATTATAATATTTTTCTACTGCATTCCCTCTCTGTATGTGAGTTTTTGCATGTTTGTTAGTGTCTTTCGCTATACATACATATATATATATATATATATATATATATATATATATATATATATATATATATATATATATATATATATATATAATATATATATATATATATATATATATATATATATATATTATATATATATATATCTATATATATATATATATATATATATATATATATATATATATAATATATATATATATATTCATTCAGGCGCAGGAGTGGCTGTGTAGTAAGTAGCTTGTCTACCAACCACATGGTTCCGGGTTCAGTCCCACTGCGTGGCACCACGGGCAAGTGTCTTCTACTATAGCCTCGGGCCGACCAAAGCCTTGTGAGTGGATTTGGTAGACGGAAACTGAAAGAAGCCCGTCGTATATATGTATATATATATATATATATATATATATATATGCGTGTTTGTGTGTCTGTGTTTGTCCCCTAGCATTGCTTGACAACCGATGCTGGTGTGTTTATGTCCACGTTACTTAGCGGTTCGGCAAAAGAGACCGATAGAATAAGTACTGGGCTTACAAAAGAATAAGTTCCGGGGTCGAGTTGCTCGATTAAAGGCGGTACTCCAGCATGGCCGCAGTCAAATGACTGAAACGAGTAAAAGAGTATTCCTTTTAGAGTAAATAATACATTGCAAATGGTTATTAATACCTACACAATATTTATAATATATGCATTTTTTATCTCATATTTTCCTTCTTTGCTTTGTGTATTCGTACATATGTAGATATTCCTTTCTACTAGAGCATAAAATCTGAATTTTTGAGGGAAGGGTTAAGTCGATGGCATCGGCCTCAGGGCCTGGCCCCGAAAGGATGAAAGCAAATTTTGTCTCAGATCCTCTGCCCCCAGTCTGCCGTCTAAGTACACATAGAAACACACACATATTTTAACCGATATCTAGCTAAATTTCTCAAGTTCATGCTCATATCAGCGCGCATATATTTCTACTGTTCAGCGATGTCGCATCGCTAGGTTTTCATCTTACTGAAGATATACAATTAAAGGTAGACGAATACGTAAAAGGACAGATATCAGCTTGGCACTGAAATCAATCATGAACATCGCAAGCATGCATATATGTACAAGTATTCACATGTACAAAGACTTGTAATAATCAATCTTAGTCACAATGTTTGAGAGTATTTTAACCCAATATATATATGTATGTATATAATAAAGTTTATTATATTATATTCAAAGTCATGCGGTGAGGATGGTGCCATAAATAATACTACGACAGTCCATGTTCAATCGATTGCTTTCTTTGCCATCAAGAATGCTGTTATCGCCTTAAGGCTTTCACAACTGGTTAACACTTTCATTATTATTTGCCCAGTTTTGATAAATTGACACCTTCACACACGTCGACTATCTTTCTTTCTTCGATGTTCTCTATCTTCTACCATTAATGTGTATATATGAATGAACACAAAACATATATAATCGTACGTACATACATACACCAACTAGGCGTATATGGATGTGCATGTGTGTATGTCTTTGCAGATATGCATTTATAGCCATCTATGTATCATTATTCAAGTACATATATTGATGAATGCATGATGCTGCGCTTTTTGTGTGAAAAAGTTCTCTTCGCTGATATGGTATGTTAAAAACACACACTATTTTGTGAGAAGACCATCGTTATCGCTATAATTGGCGAAAATTTCAAATGTTTTTCGGTCTGTATGTTTGTCTTCCCAATAGAGTGTACTGCCGAGTCACAAATTTATTTGTCTTGAGATCCTGTCTAGGACAAAAACCCACAGTTTCATAATTTTCATTTCATTTCTGGTTCTGTTGGACATAGTTGAAAAGCAATTTTCATTATTTATTATTTGTATTCAGAATTTGCCAACATACAAGAGATGTTACACAAACGACTGTCCAGTTATAAAAGCCTGTTGTTGGTCAAGCAATCCATATTCCGTGAATTCTTTTCGAAGCCAATGGTTTTTCTCCAAACCTTTCAGACATTCATCACGCATATAATTCTTTCTCTCCTTTCGATGCAACCATTTTCCCCTGAAAAATACGTTTGTCAATCGAATAAGAGATAAACGAGATAATTTAAGCTATAATTCATCCAGTTTTTTGCTTCAACTATTTATATACATAAACACACACGCACACACACACACACTCTCACATACACACACACTCCCTCTCACATACACACACATATATTTAAGTGTATCTGTAAATTATCTAAGCTCTGAACATATATAATAGGTGAGTATCTGTAGTTCACATTCTTTACTCTCCCAATGACAGGAATACAGCTTCTAATAATAGGATCTGCAATCACAAATCAAACATTTATTTAAGAAACGTGAACAGGTGGTAATAATAGTAAAACTATTAATGATAGCAATTATAATATTAATAATATTCATCATAACAATAATACTAAACACTCGTGGGAACGCAATAATTTCATGTTTATAAACATTTTATTCCTATTGAGATGCATAAGTGTGTGTATATTTTTTTTATATTTTGCCATTGTTATGGGATTTGTTTGTGCTATCATTACTCGTCCATAATTAAGCTTGTTTAAACTTATCAGGTAGACCTTGTCTCTTAATCCTAACATTTATAATTATGTTTTTGATATTCTTCCTAAGATAAGCTTGTTTATAGTGTACAAATTCAAATTTCTTTCCTTATCTCAAATTTTTTATTATGTTTTTGATATCTTTCCATGGTTTAGCTTATTTAAATCTAACACTGGAAACTATTTAATTATGTTAGCATTTTCAAGTATATCTGTGGTGTCCTTCTAGAGTTAAGCTTGTTTAAAGCCTAATGCTCGGCACAACCTTAATTAAGTTAAACGTTTCGAATACGTTAACAATACCACCTCAGAGATTGAGACCCAACACATTCACAATATATATGTACTCGTATATGGTGTACACTCTGCGAGCCAATGAAGTGAGTGTTTCATAACTGTCATGAATAATGTAGTAGTGCTGTAATGCCTGATAAACTTGTTAAATATTATCATGCATTTGGAACATATTTACAGCAAATATACAATCACATTATCTGTTTGTATATATTTGCCGATATAAAAACCACGCAGACGTATAAACTCCACATGATAACATAAATAGCATTTATACGATCAGCAAACAACTTTCATTGAATCAAAGATTCAGACCTATATAAATATAATATAACGAACCTCATCAATCAAAGGTTGGCATGACTTATTTCCCTGCGATTGATAACCAACCAAATGTCTCCAAATTTTCTCATTCTCATCACATTTTGATATCTCTTTTTGCGTGAATGCATTCAATTTAGCTTCTTTGTCAAAGCACGAGGCTGAATTTTCTAATATGGTAATTAACAAATATCAATAAATGTATTTGAAATGGACAAACTACTTACAAACACAGAATGTGTATCTGTCTGTTCTTCAAATTTAAGACATCAGTAATTATCTCATGCAATGTAAATATAGTAAATATATATATCCCTATCGTAAGATTATTATTAACTTCTTAATACTTTACCCACCCAAAAAGAGGTAATGGACACGATATTCTGCAAGAATATTGTGTTCTATGAGATTGGTTATAGGACGGTCCAATAAAACAGATGTTCCGTTTGATTAACTGTAAATCGACGTGTGTAGGAAAACGTGAATGAACAAGCTAATGTACTTGCTGAGGCTTTTGGTAGCAAAATTATGGTGATCAATGTTGAGTCAAGTAGAGAATTCCGATAGATTATCGACAAGAGGAGGTAGGCATGTGACGATTATACCTTCATTATGAGGTATAAAACTGGTTATAAAGGAGGGAATAAGTGAAATAGGAGATCAGAACCATGTTCGATGGAAGGCGTGCTTGCCATGACTATCGCATCGTAACATTCGAAAATATATCTAATATGCCCTTTCTTAAGACCTTAGGTTTTTAATGAGTACTCTTTAACTAGTATGTCAGAAGGCCCATCTACTATAAAGATGTTTCTATTGCTTGCTGTGAGTTGCTGAGTAAGTTCCTCCGAATCTGTAATTGTCCATAGGTGATTGCTTGTGTAAGAGTAGTACTCTCTAAAAAAGGAATTTTAGAGAGTAAATTCAATTCTCTATGTAAATTTGTGTATTACTTGAAGCTGTAAGCAATACATTTATGTATTACTGACATAAATATAAGTGATACATAAATTTATGTATTACTTGAAGCCGTAGTGAATGTTTCGAAAACTGATGAAACGGCAATTATTTTCTGGTATGTAACTTTAAATATCAGAATATACGATTAGTTGTATTACGTATTTTAATCGCCAAAATCTGCCATCTCGTGCCCCACATCCTAACGTATCTGGCAACAAAATATCTAGAGATTGTCTGGTGTGGTTTAATCAGGCAAAATAGCCGATGAATGCTTTTTCCCAGTGCATATCTCAAAGCATAGGAAATTAATAAAAGTAGATTCTGTTAGTGAAAGAATAATAGATATAATATAATTTTGGCTAACAGCCCGATAATCCTGTTAGAAATTAGATCAGAGGCCATTCCAGTTCGAGTAAAAATTCTTAGAGATTGCCTATGATAATTGGTAGCAACTTACCATATTACAATTGTCGATTTACGAATCTATAATATTGAATAATGATGCATTATCTTACCACGAGTTAACATATTTCGTAGTTTCTCTTGATATGTAGTGTGAATTCAATGGAAGCAAGCTTTATATCATGTTTATTAAGTTTTTGTAAGTATGCGACAATGTTGACTGACGAATGAAAAAGCCTTTTCAATGTCAGTAACTCGCACAATGAAAAGTATGTAGGCAGTAACTACATTGGAGGTACATACTACCTGCAAAATGATGGTAATTATACGGATGCCAGTAAAGGTCTAACGTTTATAGATTAATAATTGTAGAAAGAATGAGTGGAGAAACTTGTGCATGATGTGGATAAACTTATAAGATAATTTGATAGAGGGCTATCTATTTCAATAGTAGCCAAACTGGTTTGTGTGAACTATAGAATTAGAAAAAAAAACTGGATATATTAACTGTATCACATAAATAATAAGTTGCAACCATACTCCGATAAAATGATGGTTGGATAAATGAATAAAAATGTAATGAATTGGCATAAATAAATTTAATAATCATAGAAATTCCATTACATTACAGTTCGTGTGTTTGAGATAAATATATATAAAGTTAACTCAAATACAATACTTGTGTACATAACTGTCATAGAACTCCCGTTACCTATATTACGTACAGAAATGGTATGAGAATTTAGTTAACATATTTGAAAGAGTCTAATGTCTTGATTGAAACATTTCAAGAAATATTGCTTTGAGAAATATTGTAAGATAAACCATGAAGTTAGAAACGATCATAAATATGTTAAGTGTAAATAAATATATATCTTGAAATTAGAATATTTATACAAGTGCAGGCTTGCAAATAACTAAGAGTAGACCAGTAAAACAAGCTACTCAACACCATAATTAAATTGCTACTATGACAGAATTATTATGCAAATATGTAGTAAAAATTTACATTGCAAGGAAAAGGCTAATATGTAATAACATTTTAACTGTAATTAGCTTTAATGAGATGTAATTATGTGAAAGATGAACGTATATACTAGACAAAAAGATTAGTAAAATATTAGCAACGCACATCCACAGTATCTGCCAAAGGCAGTCACGCACAGTGTCTGCTTATATAATGATACAGCTACTATAACCATGCATAACTACATAAAAGAATATATCAGTACGTTAACACAATTTTCCATGAGTTTTTGTTATTACAAATACAATGAACTACATCTTTTCTTCAAGAAGACTAATAACATTTATACAGATATTAATGAAAAATGGTAAATTCAGCAAATTTGAAGAACAAGCATACTAGTATACTTGAAAATGATAAAAATGGATGGGGGAAAACACGTATTTTGAATATACTGTGATTGTGGGCTAATTGTTAACATTGAAAAGAGTTATCCTTACCGTAAAAAGCATATGGCCTACCAATAACTAACTACACAGATCCAACTCCATTCAAATGAACATATGTATTTTATATGAGGAAATCGGAATTATACGCTAGACTATTTTTGTATGAAAGCAAGAAAAGGAGCAGCAATAATGAAAGTATTTCGTTATTTCGTTATTTGCTATTTAATGTTAAATAACGTCTGAAAAATTTTATATTTGACAAACGTCGAGAGGTTTCATATGGTCATTGAGAGATGAAAACTAGAAAAAAAAACCCGGAATTTTTGATATATTATTTTATATACACAACATATATTCTTGGGGCTAACATTATCGGGTTGTATTTAAGGTATCAGTTCTTCCAAATTCTCCCTCAATTGTAAGTTATTCTTTTATTGGAATAAATGTATTATTTTCGCTTCGTAAATTGATCTATGGGAACAGCTATACGTAAAACGGATAATATCTATCGAATACAGAAGTCTTTCGGGAATATGAGAGCAGCCTCCTGGGACGCTCATATAGTGCAACTAGTACAGCAGTTCTGAAGATATAAAGGGATATTCT